>NW_017732042.1:89557-91851 GCF_001890085.2 Hipposideros armiger | reverse complement strand
AAATAAACACTCTGATTGGGCTGAACAGAACTGTAGGTGGGCTGGAGGTGGCTTAGACCACCACTTTTCAATTTCTAGTCTGAGGTTTTCTCTCACACATAAGCTGTAGAATCAATAAGAGGGCGTGAAGAAACTCTAGAGACCACACAGGTCAGGGGTTGGCAGAAGCAGCCTGGGGACCAAATCCGGCTTACCTTCCTTGTTGTTTATTCTCAGTAGAGTTTTACTGGCACACAGCTCTGTGCATTTGTTTTTGTATTGTCTCTGACTGCTTTGGTGCTGTGATAGCAGAGTCGAATAAATGTGATGGAAACTGTATATCTTGGAGAGCCCCAAATATTTATTCTTATCCTTTACAGAAGAAATCTCCTGACCCCTGAATCAGGTCAATAGCCGTCCAGCTTTAGCACGGAGACCCTTTGCCACATCTTCCAAGCGCAGGGCTAACTAACATGAGGTTGGGGGGGAAAGTGGGCTCTGCTGATGGGCCAGAGGAAGTGACCTGGGAAAACAGGTCTCAGGCTTGGAATGAGGGCAGTTGGACAAAACAAGAACTTTGAGCACCTGTGCTAGAGCCAGCTGACATTCCAGGGCAAACCAAGAGCCACTCTGACTAAGAGGCAGAGTGGGACAGGCAGAGAACTTGGGCTTTGCAGCCAGGCAGGTCTCCTGTCCAATCCTGGCCCTGTCACTTAGTGAGTGGCCAAGTCTATGTCTTAGGTTTTTTTTCTGAGAAATGGGAATAAGGAATAAGCTTGTGTGGCAGATTAGTGGTACTGATCTAAAGCACACTTCAAACAGTAGGTGTTTAATAAATGGTAGATATTATTGTGATGATATCCCCATAAAGACGCAATGTTACTAAATTATATTGTTAACCTTAGATATATTCTCTTAATAAAAGGAAATAATTGCAGATTATAGAGAATTCACACATTTGTTGAAGGCAAAACAAGATGTTTATTGATCTTTTAAGAGACAACAAAGAAGAAAATTGCATCTTTGCACATATAAAAATGATGTGCCTCTACTTGAGTGAGAAAGAAGTTAACATCAGATGCCAACTATAAATAAAGTTTTATGTGCAAGCATATGTATGAAACTACATTCTTTATATAATTCAGTTTAGACAGTCATATAATAGAAAGATTCTGGAAAGGTTCAAGATATATGATAGGGAGGCCATGGTTTGGCGTGGGCACTCCAGTCTTCACCCATGGGGGCAACAGTAACCTACTACCTAGGGCTGTTTTGGAGATAAATGAGCTAACCTGTGTGAAGAATCTAGCGTGGTGCCTGGCATATGTTAGATGTTCAATAAATCGAAATTCCACTAATCCATCCATCTTTCCGCTATCCACTGTTAGCCTATCTTCTGTTTTCTCCAACCCCAGATGCCCTGCATTTGGCCTATATGGTAAATAGTTTGGTTTGCTGGATATGTACTCTCTATGCATATTTTTAAGACTACGTTTTTCAAACTTTAATACATATACAGATTCTTATTCAGTAGGCCCGAGAAACAAGCTCCCAGGTCATGCTGGATGTTAGTTACACGTTCAGTACCAAGGATGGAGATATCGAGCAGGGTCTCAATCTTGGCACTATTGACATTATGAGCCAGATAACTCTTTGTTATGGGGCTGTCCTGTGCATTGTGGGATGTTGAATAGCATCCCTGGTCTCTACTCACTAGTCGTGACAATCCCCGAGGTTGTGACAACCAGAAGTGTTGCTAGACGTTGTCAAATGTTCCTTGGGGGGAAAAGTCACCCCTAGTTGAGAACCACTGGTGTAGAGAATAATTTATCCACAGGCAAGTGCAGGGTTCACATAATTATCCACAAATAGTCCTATCCATTGCTGTCAGGCATTTAGCACCAATGTTCCGATGATGATGATGATGATGATGGTGGTGGTGATGATGAGGGTGATGATGATAGCTCCCACTGATCCTATGCCACAGCCTGGTCTTAGCTTTCCCACCACCTTAGGGCCCCAAAGGTCCTGCTTACCTTCATCCTGCTTCTACTGTCCTGGCATTCCTACCAGTGCATCTCTGAATGCTAACCACCTTTTAGAGTACATGTGACACTGCTGCTGCTATAACCCACACAGAAGGCCAGGTGTTATTATTACCTTTGTTCTGCAGATAACTGCCGCTATTCGGGGTGAAGTGAATTGCCCACGGTCACAGGACATCTTCGAGCCAGAGCTGGGGAGCTAGGTACGATGTCACAGCTGCCCCCTGGGAGGAGCTAGATCTAGTCATTCTCCCTGGAGCATAAGAGGTG
>NW_017732042.1:65083-88232 GCF_001890085.2 Hipposideros armiger | reverse complement strand
CTGAGATTCCTAAACGGGATTTATTCAAAGCTAAAACTATCTGAGGCATGGCACGTGTCCCCACTTCTCTGTCCCACCTACCCAGTCCCATGGAGAAGCCTGTCCCCAGTAGGATAAGGCCACAGACAGAGGCACATGTGTTTATACAAGAGAGAGAATGCTGACATGCTGATCTCATTCAAGACGCCCCTCTCCCCCGTCCAGGCTCCTCCATTAAACGAGTCAGTAAAGTCCCCTTTGAGCTTCTGCTGTCTTGAGTTGGGTCTTTATAACTTGCAACCATAAAAAACCTGGCTACTACAAAGGTGTTCTAAGAGTCCTGGGGTGTGCAGGGACAGGTAGTGGGCATCCAGGAAAGGGTGTCTTGCAATGAATTTCTCATCCCATTGTTCTCTTGTCTGCATCGATTTCTCGCATCTTGTCCATTTATCTTAGAGCAGTTTACAGCTTCCTATTGTGTTCAAGGGAGCCTCGGTAGGGAGTCAGGGCTGGAATTCTCTACCGAGAAGGGCCTTGTTCAATGGGCCCTACCTACAGATACTGGATATTAGGCAGGACATGTGTGGTCTGAGTTGTAACCCCAGTGTCAAGAAATAAGCAGATTCTTGATGTGGAGGTGGGCGTCCAAGTGTTCCTGGGCAGCGCAGCTGCACGCAGTGCTAGGAGTATCAGTGGTCACAAAATGTCGCTAAGCCAAGAACTGGACCTCCCAATCGTGTTGGGGGGCAAACAAGTGAGGTGCTGTGTGCTGAGGTGCTGCGCTCCTACGAGGTCCCCAGGGCGCATGTGGTGAATTGGGTTGGAGAAACCGTCACTACACAAATGTGGTATAAACTGGAGAGAGGAACTCTGACTTGGATTCAGAACAAGATCAGTAGGGTGGATTTAGGTTAAGCATTAGGAAAAATAGTAGGTGTTCAGGACACATATGTATATTAACAAGGAAAGGGGAAAGGAGAATTACTCTTTTCCCAGCGCTTGCCAGACACCAGCCTAAATACTTTATAAATATCATCTCTGGTCAATGTTCTAAGAACAACGCTGGGCCTCATACATGCTGGTGGGATTGTCAAAACAGTGTGGCCACTGTGGGAAGACAGTCTGGCAGCTCCTCAAATGGTTAAACAGAGAATTACCTACCAGATGACCCAGAAATTCCACTCCTAGGTATATACCCAAGAAAAATGAACACATATGTCCACACAAAGACTTGTACACTAACATTCATACTGCATTATAGCCAAAAAGTGGAAACAACCCAAATGTCCATCAAGTGATGAAATGTAGTATATTCATATAGTAGAATATTATTAGGCAGGAACAGAAATGAAGCACAAATACATGTTACAACACCGGCAAACCTTGAAAACATTATGTTACGTGAAAGAAGCCAGTCACAAAAGACCATATGGTGTATGATTCCATTTACAGTGTATGAAATGTCCAGAATAGACAACTCTTTAGAGATAAAAAAAGTAGATTAGTGGTTGCCTAGGGCCGGGGGCCGGGAGATGGAGTTGATGGCTAAGTGATGAGGATTTTTTTGGAGGGAGAGGTAACGAAAATGTTCTAAAATTAATGGTTGTGACGGATGCACAACTCTGTGAACATACTAAAAGCTATTGGATTATATACTTTAAATGGGTAAATTGTACGGTATACAGTATATCTCAATAAAGCTGCGGAAAATGTTTTTTTAGGAAAGTAAGAAATGGGAGGTAGAAATGGGCTAGGGGCTGCTGTTTTTCCATAAAAGTTTTGTATTATGGTTTGATGCTTAAACCGTGAACATGTATAACAGAATAAAACAAAAGTTAAATTAAAAATCACACACTAGTGCCAAAACAAACAACGAACAACCCTGTAATGTATTATCATTTCTATTTTACAGAGGAGGAAGCTGAGATTCAGAGAGGGATACTTTACTCATGGTCCAATTGCTGTTAAGCGGAGAAGCCAGAACTCAGGTCAGCTTGATCCTACGATTTTAACCATTGCTGAGGATCGGCCTAGGATGATCAATGTGCTGCTCTTGAAAAATCCTCCTCCTGGGGCCAGCCAAATGGCTCAGTTGGTTAAGAGCACAAGCTCTGAGCAACAGGGTCACCGGTTCGATTCCCACATGGGCCAGTGAGCTGAGCCCGAGCTGAGCTGCCACTGAGCTGCCAACAGGTGGCAGGATGACTCAGCTGGTGAGAGCACGTGCTCCTAATAACAAGGTTGCCGGTTCAACTCCTGCATGGGATGGTGGGCTATGCCTGCCCGCAACTAAGATTGAACACAGCACCTTGAGCTGAGCGACAGCGCAGAGAGCTGCCGACGGGTGGCTGGATGGCGACTGGATTTGGAAGCTGAGCTAGCTGTGCCCTCCACAACTAAGATTGAAGGACAACAACTTGGCTGTTCTTTTTTCCCAATTTCCTAACACTGTTCCTCTTCTCCAATTCCCCAATAAAATCTTTAAAAAAAAATCATCCTCTTTAGGGGATTCTGCAGGGGCCGTAAATGGATGAACTTGAACCCCACCCCCCACCCCACAACCCACCACTCAGCAATCCATGTGATGTAAGAAATGCCACCTGCCTGGAGGCAAGGGTCCATATTTCCAAAGTTAGTGTAGGGAAGAGGGGGTAACACGGAAGAGGGGATCACAGGGGATAACTGGGACTTCCATTTCACTTCATTTGAAAGGTTCTCTTTCTGATTGCTGCTGCTGCCTCCTTGCTGGCCTTAGGGGGATGCTAAGACTTTGGTGGCACTCTGACCCCACCCTGGACAAATGCCCCTTTGCTTGACACCCCATAACAGAGCCAAGGAGACAGAAGATGATCTTTGATAAAGGCTTCAGGGGGTCTTGACGCTAGAGGATGGAAAGCAGGGGTAAAGAAGAGGTGGACTTGGCTGCTTGAACTTGAGCAAGTTACTTCACTGTTCTGAGCCTCAGTTTTCTCATCTGTATAAGGGGGTAAAACACTCAGATTAAGGATCATGAAGACTTAATAAAGAGCCCAGATAAAGTGTCTGTGTGGTTGTGGGCACCTGATGTCTTTATGTCCTTATGCCCGTAGGGCTGGATCCTAGGGAATAAGAGATGGAAGTCAGGGCATTTCCACATTTTGGTCCCTAAGCTTGTCTTTTTCACATGTCTCACATCACTTTTGGAAGAGTAGCTCCTGTGTATCATTTCTCAGCAATGGCTTGGATATCATCTTGCCTGGGTTGAGTGAGAGCCCTCAGGAGCTGTCTCCTGCCTCTAAGTACTTACCAGCTGCTGCTTTAAGGTGGCTGCTGTGCATTGTCCCCACCCTGAGGCTGAGGTCTTCAGGTGCAGGGCAGGCTTGCTCACCGCCCATCCCTACTGGCCAGCATTGTGCCTACCTTGCAGTAGGCACTCAAGAAACAGATTCAAGGACAGGAAGTAGAATATCAAAGCTAAAAGAAACCTCAGAGGACATCCAATCTGGTAATTCTCAGTTTATTTTTAACCTCAAAATGCTTTTTTCAAAGGGAGAGTTTATACTGGGTTCCAGTCTATATATAGATAAAAGCTGAGCTGTTCTGACTATGTTGGGGTAGGGCCTAGCCTCTCCCTGCTTGAGTCTCTCTAACCATCTCTGTAGAACCCTCACAGCTATAGTAGCAGAGTTTGAAACCCACCGATCACATCTCAGCTGCCCATTTTACAGATGGGAAAACTAAGGCTCAGACAGGAGATGTGGGTTGTGACTTACTTAGAGTCACGGAGGGCACAGTGCTGGGTTTGCAATGGGGATCCTAGCTCTTGCCCGTCCCCTGGTCCCCCTTGCTATACAAATCTCCCAGCATCCCAGGCTTTGAGTGAGCTGCAGGTGTCTCTAAATGCCTTTTTTCTCTTCAGTAGTGCTGGCTGTCCTGGACTCACAGAGAACAGCATTGTTATCATGATCACTTTAATCATTAATGGGGGGAGGCATTGGGGTAGAGGAGAAAGGCAGAGGTTTGGGAACTTGCCAGAATAAGTCAGGCTTTATTATCATCACAAGCGGACACAGCTCCCATCTCTTCAAAGAAGTACTTTCCTCCAGGTGGAAGGATCCGTTCTCTTTAATCCCTTCGTCCTTCCTTTTCTCCTTTTATTCGGTCATTCGCCAATGCCAACTGCAATGGACCTTTGGTTACTTAGTTGTTCCTTGATTTCAAAAGCAGCCACTGTGACCAGTCCCTAGGCACAGAGCCCCCACTGATAAAAGACCCAGACCCATTCTTCTAGAAGCATCCAGCGTAGACCCAGGGAGAGGCTGGTAAGCAGTTGGTTATGCTCTACTGTGCTGGATGCTGCAAACCAAGACAGTTGTGGGGATTGACTACCCATAATATTTATGGCCACTACATTTTTCTCGCCCCAGATCAGGACACGTGGGCTGGCAAGAGCTCACGTGCCTAAGGAGACAACAGAATATGGGATGTTTGAAATTGTGACGGTCACTAAATATCTAGGCTTTGGGGGTGCCTTAATGATAGCATGGATCTCAATTTACCCGACACCAGAGTTATTATGTGGAGAGTATATTTCTGGGGGCATGGTCAGCTATCTCGGATGCCTCGGCCTTTTCATCAGA
The DNA here is from genome assembly GCF_001890085.2 of Hipposideros armiger. NCBI lineage: Eukaryota > Metazoa > Chordata > Mammalia > Chiroptera > Hipposideridae > Hipposideros > Hipposideros armiger. The sequence continues at coordinate 83,634 of NW_017732042.1, read as the reverse complement.
GACCACTCAGAATCTCTGGTTTTGCTTTCTTCCTTAATAAAAATTTGGGAAATTTTAACCCTTTTCTAAAGCAGACAGAATTCGTTTTAGCGTTTACAATACCCACAGCTGATTTCACGCACCGTGACAGTTATTTCTGTGTTTCTGACCAGCTACTGTTGCCCCCTCCAGGGAGCAGGGGTCTGGATGATTATCTCGCTTCCTTCTGCCAAAACAGGAAGTTCCTTGAGAGCAGGAATGGAGCCTTATTTATCTTTGTTTTTCTATCCTTTCTAATGTGCAGTACAGCCCTTAGAATGAGGTTAGGCTTAGCCAGGGCTTGTTGAATTGAATTATTGAGGAGACAGGCTTGTGATGAGAAATAAACAAAAGAACCAACCCCCTATGATTCAAAGCCGTTCAGCCTGTCACTTGCAGACTAAATCCCCGGCTCCCTCGATGGATGGGGGAGGGAATGCACAGACATGGGGAGAGAAGGATGTGCCAGGCACTGCACTGGGCACACATGATTCGCCTCACCCTCCCTGTATTTTTGTGAGGCAAGTGCTCTTACTGTCTTGTCACAGATGAGGAAGAGAGCCCAGGAAGTTTCCGGCTCACCAATGAGAATGTGGAGAGCTGGGATGGACCCATGGCCTGCCTGTCCCCAGTGTGTGCTTTTTCTACTAGACAGGGCCATCTGGGTCAATGTTACTATGACTCCTCCCCTCCCTTGGCCCCTCACAGCCCCTGGAAACAGGCTGCAAACCCCTGACCTCTTGATCAGGTGAAAACCAGTGGCTACGAAACAACCACCACCATGCCCTCTGTCGTGGCTTTATCTCCTTACTGGTCCCAAGTTTCTGAAAGATGACAATTTAAATATCTGTCCCGGAGCCTTTCAGCCATCAAGACCTCTTTCATTGGAAAAATGCTTTTGACTACAGGAGGGGATTTGGTTTCTTTGGCCTTCTCTCTGTGTGCAGCATCTGGCACGTAGTGTGTCTTCAATTCCTGTTTGTTGAAAGATGAAGGAAAGAGGCTTGGATTGAATGACTGAATTGTCCTCGCTCAGACTGGTTCTCAGCTCTCCGTTGTTTGGACAATGAAGGCCCAGCCTGTGAAAGCCTGATCTCAAAGCAACGCCAAAGGCAAGCAAGGAAGGAAGGAAGGGACGGAGAGAGGGAGGGAAGAAGGGAGGGCGGGAGGAAGAAAGGAGAGAAAAAAGTCTAGCACCTCCTTTTTCCTCCATCTTCCTCTCCACCATGTATATTTTCTGGAAATAAATGGTTACTCTGTGGGCTACTCTTTGCTACTCAAAGTGTGGTCCATGGGCCAGCAGCATTAGCATTACCTGCGAGCCTGTTGGATGGGCAGAATCTCAGGCCCCGCCCCACACCTACTGAAATTCAAAATTTGCACTTAGTGAGATCTTCAGGGGATTTGTGTGCACATGGAATGTTGAGAAGCACTGGGTTAGATGACAAGGCTGTTGGAATACTGTTCTTTTAAGAGGGCAGTCAGGTTTCTTCCACATCACGGGAAAGGCATTGGAGAGGGATTTAATGCAAAAATTTCAGGAATAGAGAGAGAAAATATCTTGGGAGGAAACCCATAGTGATTATCATCATTAACATCGCTCAAGTTTTTCGAGCATTTGTTACGCCAGACACTTAACATTCATGATCTCATTTTATCCTTACACAACACTATCAAGGAGCTATCATTATTCCCATTTCAGAGATAAGAAAACTCAGGCTGGGCAGTGATGAAGTGATGAAGTAACTTGGGAGTTGATGAAGCAACTTGCCAAAATCACACAGAAAGATTTGAGCTCTGAAACTAACTCTGGTTTTTATTTGCTCTGTGACCTTGGCCAGACTATTTTGATCTCCATGCCAGGCTGCTCCCTGCTTCAAACCAGAAAGTACAATGCCCAGAGACTCCTAAGAAGCAGGCTAAGGAGAGAAGTAGCAAATAGGCAAGCTTTCAAGGTCCTTCAGAGCTGTGATGTTCTATTTCCAATGCAATAGAATCATTTAACTGATAAACACGGAAGCAATGTCAAGATGGCAATAAATTGCTTTGCTATCAAGTTAGGTCTTTGTGTAGCGTTCAAAAGAAACTAATTAAAGGAATTTTTCTTTGAAGTATATTTGACCTAGACATTTCCACATCAGCCTAGGACGTCAATCCAGTCTGAAAAGTGGGTGCGAAGCTTGAATTATTAACGTACACATGAAAAATGATATTGCGTATTTGCCTTAGAACATTTTGGGGATGGGGGAGAATTAAATGCATCTCTTGGGGATTTGACCAGGGGTGGGGATGGGGGTGGGGTAAAGCCAGGGAAGCCTGTGAGTATGTGTGTGTTTGCATGCTTGTAAAACATACCTCATAAAACTTGGTACTTTATCGGAACTCCAGCGTTCAGATGACTGAGACAAATTTTAAAGCGAATTTTTCATAGCTAATGCATAAAACATAATCTCTAACAGTCTCCCTCTTTAAACAGCTTTGTTAAATAGTCAGTTGAATGACATCTCCTTCGCCGCTTGAATCCATTAGGGAATCATATTTATATAGGGAATTTTACCTGATCATCTCGTACAGCTTGGAAAACATCCGTCTATTCAGCCTCTCGGCACCCTTGTGAACAACTCCTGGCTTCTTTCTACTCCCTTGGTGCTGTGACAGTGGCTCCATGAAAAGTGGTTTTGGCAGAACAAGTGGCCCAGCTAGTGCTTTCCAGGTGAGCTGGCAGAGGGCCGCCCCTGACTTCCGCTGGCCAGGTTGCTGGGAACCAAGGGCATGGGTGTGGGAATGCAGCTGCTGCAGCTCCCGCCATCGCGCATGCTCCCCGCTCACGTGTACGTGAAGCTGACATGGAGACTCCAACAAGGAGAGTCGCTGGTGTCTACGTAACGATGGTAATAACATGAGTAGCTGATGAGTATCGCTGAATGTGCGACAGGCATCATGTGAAACACGTGACATCGGGAAGGCCAGTGAAGCCTCGCGAGCCTTTGAAGAACGTCTAGTGTTACCCCTATAGCGTTGATGAGGACACTAGAGAGGTTAAATGATGGGCTCAGGTTCCACTGTTAGGAAGACAGGCTCAAACCCATAGTTGTCTGGCTCGGTCCACGCTCATAGCCATCATTTTAGAATACAGGACACTGTACTTAAAGAGGGAGTTTTCTAGAAAAAGAGCATGAAATGTTTTTTTTCCTGTGTAGATACACATATGTCTTCAACATGTGAATTCAATAAAACATCCGGTCTTGCTCCTTGTCATTCAATCCTTGACATTGAAACAGAAGTAACATGTTCGTTTTTCCCTTAAAATTGTCTGTATCTGGTTATGTGAGGCAGCTAGCATGGTGGTCAGCATGCAGCGGATGATCGATGACGTTACGTCTCGTTTCCGTTTACAGTCCACGCACACGTGCCAATTCTCCTTGATTTCATGAATCGATCTATTTCTCGAAATCATGCCTGACGGAGAATCCTTCATGGATCAGGCAGGACTGTGGCAGCCATCAGTTTAAACATGGTAGGTAGACTATATGGGCAGAAACCATGGAAAGCCGAAGTGAGGAAGTAGAGAGAGGAAGCAAGGAAGTCGAGGGGCCTCTTGGGTAGTGTGGAGTGAACAGAGTGGTGGGTGGGCAGCAGGGTGGCCAACGTGAGAACTAAACTGATATTCCGTTGTGGGAATGCTGGTGGGGCCGATGCTGAGAAAAGACATCACTCATGGTCCCAAGACCGCCACGAACTGTTGTACAGACTGTGCACGGGCTGAACTCTAGAGGGCGCTGTTGTCACCTATCACCCTGGAAATGGCTGTTGTCCTGAGCAGTGTGCCCTGTACAGTCAGGGTGACCATAGGCAAGGGCCTTGCAAGCGCTATTTACTGTGCTCTACTAAGAATAGAAGCGTGTAGTGTGGTGAGGGGGAGAAAACACGGCAAATGGGAATGGTTTGGGTTAAGGGGAATCAAAGAGACAAAATTTTAAGCTGGGTCTTGTTGGGTAAGTAGAATTTCCACAAAATGAAGATCGGGAAGGAGAGAAAGTCCAGGTGGCTCACTCTTAGTTGTCCTTTAAGACTGAATGACTGAACTCATACCTCCCTCCCTGTCCTGGGATGCCCCCTTCATCCTAGAGCATTGGGGCTTACCGTATCCTAAACTTCACTACACCTTTCTGAAATGGTTCGTTCCAAATCTGTTGACTACCACGGTGCCCCTGCTACACCGGGAGCAACTCGAAAGCAGGTACTCCATGTTCCACTCTGGTGTGCAGGGCCTAGCACGGGTGCTGGCACATCGTAGGTCCTGGCATGGAGTAGGTATTGAGTAAACCAACTAACAAATGTATGAGTGAATGAAGCTGGTGCAGTAGGGATGCTAACGGAGGCGGAGTGGCCAGTTTGCAGCTAGAAGATGCCAGCATCCCCAGGAGGGGCAGGGGGATGGGGTGAGAATGGGCAGATCCTAGGGGCGGCGTGGCCGTGGGGCAGTGAGGAGAGCGGAGAGGACACTGAATGATGGGCCGGGGCTTCTGCCCCTGAGCCTGACACACAGCCTGGGGCTCGGAACCAGGTGCCACGGCCCTGCCCTGCGCCTCGAGCCTCTTGGAAGGTTGATGATTTTCTTTAACAGCATCTGTTCCTCCGAGGTCAGTATTCAGGATGTGCCGCTGTCTAGCAGGGCGGAGAGGCAGGCGGCTGGGAGACAAACTGCTTGTATCAGATTGAAAAATTAATATGTGAAGCAAAGCCAATGCTGCCATGCATTCCTGGACATAGAGAGGCCAGCGACCCGGTGAGGTCTGATAATGGACTGGTAGACAAAGCAGACAGCCCTCCAGGGCCAGAGGCAGGGCCTTCCCCACCCTGCAGCTCACGGAGGGGCTTTTCCCCAGGTGCAGCATGGATTGCTCCTGGAGGCCAGAGTGACCCCGATACCTGCTCTCCTCCCCCAACTGTGGGGAATCAGACCCTTGAGCGAGGCTCGCCCTGTGGCCTCCACCTGCCCTGTACTGAAACCCAACCACCCTACATCTGGGCAGGATCTTAAGGAGGTGCTTGGAGAGGCAGTGTAGACAGTGGGAAAAGCAGGTGCTGGGCAGTAGACACACCTTTGTTAAAATCTGGGCTCTCCAATTCCTAGCTGTAGGACCAGAGGCAAGGCACTCAACCTTCTGAGTGTCTGTCACAAAGGGAAAAGGAGTCCTTTTCATAGAGTTGCTGTGTGGATTCAGTGTGACGCCTTCCATCAGGCAAATGCCTGGCATGTAGTAGGTTCCCAATAAGTTACAGCTGCTACAAATGGTTAGTAGCCGCTTGTCTACTCTCAGCCTAGCTTAGCCACACTGTCTCCTGCTTGCAATACGCGCTGCACACCCCTCCCCGCACTGGCTGGCTCCCACCCCAGCTCCCTCATCCTTCTGGGCCTAGCCAGAGAGCTGCCTCCTCCAGGAGCCCTGATTGGCCTGCTCTCCTGAGGTCTGAACGCTCCAGTTTCTCTCTTCTGGTCCTAATCATCTACTCTGGATCCCAGAGTAACTAACTAGTGGCTGAGAACATGAGCTCTGGAGTCAGATGGACTCTTTGATTTCTTAGTGCCGCAGTTTTCTCACCTGTACACTGGCAGGGTTGCAGGAAGGTCTGTGCTCCCAGGCTGCAGGAGGCAGAGAGCCATGTGGCCCAGGAGTAGGTGGGTGCCAGCATGTCATGAACACCCACAGAGCACCCTCCTTTCTCTGACACTCAGAGGGGCTCAGGGACTGGGCCGCCATGGGCTCAGCAAGAGGGGGCAGGCCTGGGTCTGCCCGATGTCTGAGTGGGGTCTCTCGCCTCCCCCTAACCCTACGCCTGAGGTCCTCAGGGGTCGGGAACCGGTCAGCGAGGCCCAATCTGCCAATCACCTCCTCGCCTCCCCTCTGCTTTCACACGCCCCATAGGCCTCAACCCGGGAGGGGCCGATTTCAAGCTCAAAGCCCCTGCTGCAGCGTCAGGAGCGGGTCCACGTCTCTCACCCTCTATATGAGCAGCTGCTTCCTCCCCTCGCATCTCCCTACAAGCCCTCCGGCTGCTCTCTAGCCTCCTTTCCTGGCATTACCACTCTCGCCTGTTATCTCTGTCCCTGGAAAGCTGGATGCTTCTCCGCATCCTGCTTCCTGCGCAGTACAGATGACTCCTTTTAGGAGCGTAATCCTCGTGTGAATCCAGTGCTCCTCGCCGAGGGGCCCAGGGGTGCGTGGTGGGCTTTATCTCCGCCGCCTCACTGGGATCCCCTGCGGAGGAAGCAGGCGTGGAAGGAAGGAGCATCTTCCCATCTCACAAATGGGAAAACTGAGGCAAGAGCCGGCTGGGCTTCGCTCCTTCCTTTGCCAGGCGCCCACCAGCCCCCTGCCCTCCGCTGGGCCTGCCTCAGCTTACTGGCCTCTTCCCCTCCTCCCGGCTTCAATCCTCCAGCCCACAGGTCCTTAACCCCTCCCATCGCGTTTCTGGCCGCTTCTCCCTGTCTTCAGGCAAACTTTGCAAAAGTTCGCCTTCCTCTGGTACCCAGCCCTCACATGCCTGCAGACCTTTCTTCGCCATCTGCCCACCTGATTCTAGTGACCCTGGAATTGGGGGATCTCCTACATTGTCCGAGGCACTGGGGGTGTGAAGCTCCTGGAAGCTTCTGAAATCTGAAGTCAGCCTGTCAGTGACTGTGCCATGGGGGTGTTTCATAGGATGGTCTAGAGGGCCGGCTGAGTGGCTCAGTTGGTTAAGAGCTCACTCAAGAGTGCAAGCTCTGAGCAACAGCAGTTTGAGTCCTGGCCTGAGTTGAGCAGCCGCTGAGCTGCCAACAGGTGGCAGGATGGCTCAGCTAAAAAAAAAAAAAGGATGGTGTATAACTCAAAGGGGTCTGTTACTGCAAAAAGGTTAGGAGCCATTGAACCAGCCTGGGAGTGATGGAGGTCGCTTGGGCCCACTAAAGAACTGGTTACTGCCGGGGCAGCTTTGTCTTGTCTGGGGGCCCTGTGGCCTCTGGAGAGTTCTGTCTCTTAGACTCTAGGTCTGGTCCCAGTGTTGCTCCTCACCCCCTGCTCCAGACAACTACCAGCTGTGTTCTCTCAGTGACTAGATGCTGACACATGGGTTGGCTTCTCCCTTAGGAAGTCAGTTTTTCCTCTAAGTACCCTGGCACTGAGTTATTTCTGGGTCCTGGTCTCTCTTCTGAAACCAGTGCTACTCAAAATGTGGTCCCTGGACCAGCACGTTGAGACCCATTACCTTAGACTTAATCTAGACAGTTCCTTTTGTTTCTCCAGCTGCTCCTTTCCCCTTCTCGTCCGCCTGTTGGAGGAATCTGTCTATCCTTCAGGGTGCTCCAATACCACTTCCTCCGGGAAGTCTCCCTGGATGGAAGCTGTCCCTCCAACCACCCTAGTACTGGCTTCCTCCCTTGTTGACAGCACTCACCAGACTTACCACGTATTAGAGGTAGATGGGTGTTCTCTGCACCCAGCAGTGCTTGGCACGTAGGAGGGGCTCAGGAAATGCCTGGTGTGTGCTTGGTCACTCCTGGTGAGGAAAGACTCTTTCTTAGACTTAAAGGTGCATTTCTTCAACAAGTATGTATCAGGCATTGTGCTGGGAACAAAACAGTGAAAGGAACGAAGTTATTGTCCATATCGAGTTCCCGGTCCAGGGAGGGGAACAGACATGAGGACAGGCGCCGATCACGGGATAACTGCCATGTTGGGGGTAGCGGGTATCCGAGAGCGTATCGCGGGCATCAAGAAGGAATGACTGAAGGAAGTGGGGTCTACGTGAGACTTGGAGATGGAATTAGCAGGGGATGTGGAGGAGGAATGATTGCACTGGGCAAAAGGGAGGCACATCACGAGTGGGAACAGGCCATGTTCCAGAATTCAAGGTTCAACCTGGCAGAAGCAGAGCCTGTGAGAGGAGAAAAGGGAAACCATGAGCCCGGGTAACAGGCAGGGCAGGTCAAGAGGGCCTGGCAAGTCATTTTAAAGAACTTGAACTTCATAATAAGGGTAGACAACGGGGAGCTCTTCTAGTTACTCTGCCTGTGTAACAAGTTACACCAAAGTGTAGGCATATAAAACAGTCGTTTATTATGTCACAGAATCTGTGGATCAGGAGTTGGGTCTGGGATGACATCTCTACTCCGTGATGTCTGAGGCCTCAGTTGGGAAACTCAAAGACCATGGGGACTAGGATCTGTCTGGTGGTTGATACTGGAGGTCACCCAAGGGCCTCAATCCCTGTCTACATGGACCTCTTCATGTGGGCAAGGTGGACTTGAGTCTAGACCTTGGTCCTTCTGCATGGCCTTGGGTCAAACGGTTCCCCTGCTGTGTGTTGCTGTCTGTCCTAACCCCCTCTTCTGATGAATGCTGGCTGATAGTCACCTCCCCTGGGAAGCCCTCCCAGATCTCTCTAGGTAGGACTGACCACTGGCTTTCTGTGCCCAGAATCATTTGTCTCCTAGCTGGTCTCTCCCACTAGCCACTAGCCCGGGACCCCCCCCCCCATTATGGGCAGGGATAACACCTTATTCATGTCTGATTCCCCACTGCCTCGCATGTAGGAGGTGCTTGATAAATGTTTGTTGCATTGTAAATGAAAGACGAGGAGGTAGCCTAGCCACTTCCTGGCAGGGTTGGAGTGGCTTTTGCCCTTTGGCTTATCTTGGCTGAATCTGCCCTTTCAAACCTTCATTCTACCTGCCTCCTTCCTAAACTCATTTGGATCAAATATTCCTGTCTATTATGAGGCCTCCTTGCTCACCAAGCGCTTCCGCTCCTGCCCCCTTCAACGTAGTCCCTGCAAAGCAGCTGGAGAGATCTGTATCAGGTTTACGTATATCCGCTCATGGCCGCTTCTGCTCAGCACCTTCCAGTGGCTCCCATCACAAGTGAAACCCGGATTCCCTACCACAGTCTACATTCTGCGAGGCCCAATGTGAGACCTGTCCCTCCCTCCTTGGCTGAGCTCATTTCCTGCCACCCCTCTTCCGTATTCCAGTGACACTGGCTTCCTTTCTACCTGAACATGAAACGCGCCACCCGGCCTCAGGACTTCGCACTTGTGGTTCCTTCTGCCTGGAATACTTTTCCTTCATGTCTTTTCTTGGCGGCTCCTCCTTGTCTCCGAGAGCTCAGCTCAAATCCCACTTCCTCAGACTTCCCCGAATCCTAAGCGTAAGTGGTGTCCTCACCCCACTCTCTCTTCCAGGACCCTTTCAATGTTCTTTCTAGCCATTATTATCTGAAATAATCTAGTTTCTCTTTGTGTTTACCTTGCTGGTCCCCTGCACCAGAGTGCCAGCTTGCTCAGAGCAGGGGCTTGCGTTGATCATGGCTAGACAGAACATTCAGAACAAGGCCTGACACATAAATACTTGTGGAATGAATGAATAAATGGAGGCCCATTGCACAGATGGGAAAATCTAGGCACAAGCAGGCTGTGGAGTCTGTGGCTCGGGGCTTCCAGCCCTGCTCACCTCTCCCTGTTGGAGCTCCACGTCTTCCCTTCCTACCTCCTCCCCTGTGCCATGTAGGGGACACTCCTTCCTGTCCTCAGCAGCCCAGGCTGGAAAGCGCTGATGAACGGGAGAACGCAGGTATGCAGCCGCACGGCCACTCAAAGAAACGAGAGACATCCTGGTCCAGCGGGAGAATTAAGCTCCCAGCTTCAGTGGGAGGTGAGAACAGGCAGTTGTCTCAGCCCGTGTGGAGCGGGAGGGAGGCTCTTCTCCTGGGGTTATTGATGGATCAGATGCAGAACTGCAGATTATGCTCCATGCAGGCTCTGGTGCCACCCGGTGCAGAGTGGCTGGGCCCCGGGAGGAAAGATATTCACCAAGGAGCAGTTGGCTGGCTGGCTGGCTCGCTCCCACCTCGGGATGGATGATACCGCCCTTGAGCGGGAGTCTCTGACGGAGATATATCAGCTTCCTTATCTGCCAGGAGTGGGTCTACCTGGGGAATCAGAGCAGCTACTGTCGCAGCCACTCCACAGGAGGTGGTGTCAAGAGATCTATGCCCTCTCCCTGGGCCCAAGTCCCTCTCCTGCCCAATGGCTGACAACCACTTAGCCGGGAGAGAAAGACCTCAACCCACTTGGTCCCTGTGTAGTGATAGTGCTTGATGGCCAAGAAGGACAGTGCTACCCAGTTGTCTGCCCCTGAGCTCCTGGGAGGACAGCTGGCTGCCCTCAGTGGTGGCCCTGAGTGGCTGGACATTACCAGCTGCCCCTGAGGTGCTACCCGCTCCCAATAACAAATTCTACAATGGACCAGACACAGGACTCCAGGCCCCAGGGTGAGACAGGGGACTCAGGTGTATTGAGGCCCCTTCTAAGTGCCTGGCGTATGCCATGTGCCACATAAGCCACATGCCTGTCCCCTTGACGCCCTCACAGCCTGAGGAGTGAGCACTATTAGCTCTTTCACAGATGCAGACACTGCGACTTGGGAAGGAAGGGAGTAGCTCCACTATTGAGTGCCGTGTACATTACACTCGTTATTTAATTTTTATATTAAGCGGTGGACATCGTTACCGCATCTTAGATTAAGCAAAAGTAAGGGGAAGAACGGATGGGATGGTTATCGGTCGTGCCCTGCTGTGTACAGACGCTCAGGTAAGTTCTTCGCACGTGCTCGTCGCCATCACAGCAAGTCGGGAGGTAGGTAGGTTCTGCTATTCTGACTGGGTTCATGAGAAACTGAGCTCATGGAGGTTTGGTAACAGCTGGGGGCGGGAGGGGGCGTGGAAGGCCGGAAGTCCCTCCTCCTGCATCTGGCAGCCAGTCTGAGACGCTTCTTTGGGACCACACTGGACTCATTTTCTGATTCAACAGTGGAGCTCAGCTGGTGGGGGGTGGGCGCGGCGGTCTTCATTTTAAAGATCAGGGACCTAGCACCCCGGTACCCACTGTCATTGTTACCTCCTGCTGGCACCTCCTCCCCTGCCAGGGCCTGAGTGGGCAGGCAGCTTCTGGGAGGCCTCCCTGGGATGTCTCTCTCCTCAGCTGGAGCCTGTCAGACTGTCTCCTCCCTCCTCCCGGGCTGCCTGCCCTGGGAGACTTACGGTAAAGGCACTTTGATCACAGAAGCCCTGGGGAGCCAGAGTGAATGGGAAAGAGAGAGAGAGAGCATGTGTGTGAGATTTACATCCAAAGCCAGATCAGAGATTCTCTTCCGCTGTGTTTATGTGAGACTTGTCCCTGTCAGGCAGCCTGACCAAGCAGATAAAGACAGAATAAGTATTTAGGCCCCTAGGTAATTAGGCCCCTAGGCAGGCGTCCCATGACCCTGCTGTCATTCCTCTGACACAGCCATCACCTTTTGGGTGGCGAACCAAACCTCCTTTTTACTCCTGCTCCCTAGAAGCAGAGAACCTCAGAGCCAGAGGGCCCCTAGGGATCACCACCCCCCTTGTTAGGATGGGGACCCTGAGGCTTGGGAGGAGAGTCACTTGGCTAGTCACATGGTTGACTAGTAGCAGAGCTGAGGCTGGGACTGGAGGTCTGGGCAGTGTCCCTTCCATGGTAGCGGAGGAAGACGGGAAATAGTTAAAGTCACAGCTTTGGAGCCAGGCAGGCCTTGCTTCACATGCGGGCCCAGCCCCGGGCTGGCTGCCGTGTGACCTGGGGCACGTGTCTCAGCATCTGTTTCCTCATAGGATCCATGCGAATCAGGACTGCTGTGAGGACTAAACGACACGTGTCCCTACCAATTGCTCAGTAATGCTTACGGTTGTCATTGCTGTGGGGACGTCACACACAAGCAGAGCAGACAGGGTGGGAGGTAGAGAGTGGGATGTAGAGCCAGAGTATGGAAGAGGCAGGCAGCTTCCTCTCAGAGCAACTGGCTTGATTAGGGACCTGGGCTTCCTGCTGGTGCTGAGCTCCTAGGAGGATCAGATGCCTGACATAGATTATTTTATTTAATCCTCCCAACCACCCTAGGAGCTGGGGGAAATTATCCCCATTTTGCAGATGAAATGAGAACACTATGGTTCAGAAAGGTTAAGCAACTTGCCCCCATTACCCAGTCAGTGAGAGGTAAGGCAGGATTCGAACCCTGGTCTCTGATTCATTCCATTTTGCCGGCAGCACCTGAGACCAGCCTCATATATATATATTTTTTTAATAAGATGATGATGACTTTATTTTTATTATTATTATTTTTTTTTTAAAGATTTTTATTGGGGAATTGGGGGGATGGGAACAGTGCTGGGGAATTGGGGGAAGGGGAACAGACAAGTTGCTGTTGTTTTGTTCTTCAATCTAGTTGTGGAGGATGTTGCTTCACTGGCCCAAGTTGGCACCATCATTGCGCTCTTCCCGGGCAAGGCAGATCAGTCGCCGGCTTCTGGACGGCCGCTCACTGCGGCTGCTGGCCGCTCACGCTGGCTGCTGGCTACATACGGTAGCCCATGGCAACCCACTGCCACAGGGAGTGCAGCCTACGCCGTCGCCGGCGACTCATGGCAGCCCAGCTCCAGGTTGAGCTGTCATTCAGCATCTTAGCTGTAGAGGGCAGTGTCACTGGCCCTCATATGTGGGATCCGAACCGGGGCCCTCTGGCATCCCAAGCGAGTTCTTAACCATCGCGCCACTCGGCCGGCCCCAGCCTCATATTTTAAGAGCACCTGTGTTGCAGGGCACAGGATGAGCAGCTAACTCAGTTTAGAACCTTCTGAGAGTTTGAACCCCACCTCGCCCTGGCCTGGCTGGGACCGCCATCTTTGGGGATCCCTCTTGGGCCAAGCTGTGTCCAGCTTTATCCAACAGAGGGAGCCAGTGCCGTGGTTCTCTGGCCTCTGAGTGGACCCCCTGGTCCTGCTTTGTTTCCATGGAGACAGGCGGGCTCGCCTCGTCCCAAGCTGGTGCTAAGGAGGACACCCTCTCTTCTTTTCCTCTGCTCCTGTCTGCATTGTTGATGTTCCTGACTTAGGTTCGTGCCATGGTTTTGACTGGGGAGCAACACAAAATAAACAGGATGGCGTTTCACAGTAAATTAGTTTAATATTTATGGTGCAGTGCGCCCTGTTTCCTGACAAAGTAACTATTTAGTTCACAAGTGAAAATTTTCTCTTTGGGTGTTTTTGTTCTCCCTCTCCCATGCTCTCGCTTTATCCCTTCATGCCCTCCTCCCTCCCTGCCTGCCTCCACCCTCACGACTTGATTGTAGCCTCAGAGAAGGAGGTAGAAACCATTGAATTCCCCTCCAGTGTTACTGAGAGGAAACGGGGACCCCTAGAGGGGAGGTGCCTAGGCCCATGTCACACCAGGGGCTGGTGGCTGGCACCCGAAGGCAGGACTAGATTTCGGGATCCCTCTTCCATGGACCTCCCTGCAGGATAGGCAGGTGGGCAGCAGACTCAGCTCAAGTTTGGGGGCACCATTCTCAGAAGAAGCAGTGGCCTGAGAGCCAGCCACCAGAGCTGCCCCCCGATTCCTAATTGCCTAATACCAAAGCAAAGTGTGGGTGCCCGCCCTCCACCCTGCCCCTCAGGCTGTCCTTCTGGAACCCACCGTCTTGTCTTTTTTCTTCTCAAAGTCAGCATCGATTGGGAAGGAGATCCTTTAGAGGCCATCTTTGAGGTTTTTGGTGATTTGCATTGTATAAAAAGGCTGGGATGGTGGGATTGCGCCCCGTAATAAAGTACCAACACGTTAAAAAACTGCCAGGGTGGAGGGAAGTGAGGAGAGGCTGGAGCAACCTGATTTCCCTGGAACCTCAGAGCCCCCAGTGATATCCTGGGTCCCATATCCATCTAGCTGCACCCCTCCCTTCCCCCATTGCCAGGGAGCTCACGCTATTTGCTAGGCCTCAGGTGAGGTGTTTTAAACCCATGTCACTCCAAGTGTGCCGGCGGCACGAGCGGCGCCTGGGAGCTTGTTGGAAATGCAGACACTTGGGCCCCATTCAGACCTGCTGAATCAGTTCTGCTGGTAACAAGATCCCCAGGTGACTCTACACACGTCTGGGTCTGAGAAAGGTGATTTTAAACCACGCTTTTAATCTTCACCCATTCCACTTGCACAAAGGCAGACACCAAAGCACAGGAGGGTTAAATGGCTGGCCCAGGGGGTGCTGTTATTAAGCCGCAGGGCTGGGATTCAGACTCTGATCTCTTTAATGCCAAAGGATGGGGAAGATGGGTAGGATTTCAACAGGACAAAACCGGGGAGAAGGGGCCTTTGAGAAGAGGTGGCGGAATGTGGAGATACAAGACAGCGAGGGCGAGCTTAGCAAGCGAATCACAGTTACGTGGAGAGAGGCGTTGACTCTTGGTAGGCAATGGAGAACAATCGAAGATCTGAGAGCAGAGAGTGATTGCTACGTCTCTCCATGGAGGTTCTTCACCCCAACAGGGCCTGCCTTGCAGGAAAAGCCCCCAGAACACGCTAAATGACCTCTCCTTGAGGGCTCTGGCTACAGCTCCACTCCTGGTCTTATACCTGGCTACTGGTTTGGATTATCCAGTCTTGTGTGGAGCCCGGGGACACACAGGCAGGCCTCTGGGGCTTGGACTGCAAGGAGTTAGGGGGGATAGTGGGAGGAGCCCTACGCAGGGCGATGGATTTATGTCCCCTGAGCCATCTCTTCTCCAGCAGAAATACTTGCACTTTCTTTGTCTGGGCCAGGAGGGCTTCTGTCCCTGTGCCACCCTGAGCCGTGTTACTGCTCTGTCCCAGGCATGTGGCTCTGAATGGACTGTGACAAGGGATCTGGGCACTCTCCATCTAGTAATGCAACCCAGTTACAACATTGTCAGCAGTGAGCTCATGGTAGGGAGTATGGGCATCCGGTACGGTAGAAGGAGCAGCAGGCTCCAAAGCAGGAAACTGGGGTGCTTGTTCCAAGGGGCAGCTCAGACATAGGACCACGTTCTCCCTTCCTCACCCTCTCCTAGTCACCTCATCCTCACTCCCCTCGCTACACTAGTCAGCATCCTCACAGCTGATGGCACCTCCTAAATCACCAATTCTTTCAGAGCTAGAGCTCATGCTCTCCTCAGGACACAGGTGAGATCGGTAGGGTTTATCATCCTCATTTTATAGATGGGAAGATGGTGGCCAATACAGGTCAGGTGAGTTGCCCAAGGTCAGTGTGAGCAAGGCCAGAACCCAAGGCTCCTGGCTTTGAGTCCACGGCTCCTTCCACTTTAAAACTCGGAGTACTGTTTCTAGTTTGCCTTGGGGCCCTTTTCATGGCTGGACACGCTGGGTCCGGGTATGTGCCCGGCCCTGAGCACTGGGGCTGTCGTCTCCCAGGTAACCAGGAGTGGTGTGTTGTGTCTCACCACCACCAGACCAGGAGTTCCCTGAAGGGGAAGGGTGACTTTTCACCCCGCCCCCTAGCACAGTGCCCGAGATGGGAGGCATGATGAGAGCATATTAAATGAGCACCGACACAGAGCAGCTCCGTGTCTGTCCTCGTCACCCACTTGCCACCATCCTCTCATGTGTCACCTCCTCTGCCCCATCTTCTGGGGAGCCTATTTTCTACTCTCTTGCTTCTCCCTGTTTCTAGAAGCCCCTTATCGTCTTCCTGTACCTCATACACTTTCCTCAAAGCCTCCTTTTCTCCCAAGCCTCTTCTTTCTGACCCAGAGCCATCAGTCTTAAATTTTGGGGGAACCAAGGTGATGGCAGGTATCATGGGATGGGCCACTCTGAGCGGCTCCCCAGGCCCCGTTCATGCTCAGCACCACGTCATCTGTCTATGTGGGGACAGCTTGGAATGGAAGCAGCCCTGGCTTGCAGCCTGTGCTCCGAACACAGTGGGCGACCTTGCACAGTGGTGACGGGTATGTGCCCTGGAATAAACCTGACCGGCTGGAACTCTGACTTTGCTCCCCATTCACTGCCTGACCTGGGGCAAGATACCCCACTTCTCTGTGCCTCAGTTTCCTCATCTTTTAAATGAAGGGTAGTAATAGTACCTGCTTCATAAGACTTTGGAGAATTAAATAAGTTAATATCCTAAAGTGCTTAGAGGCTGCTTAAGAAACGTCAGCTATTACTATTCTCTAGCCCTCAATTTCCCCATCTGTACAATAAAGGGGTCTGTGCTATCTGCAACCTAAGGCCCCTCTGGCCCTGGCATTCCAGGATGTAAGCTCTGGGCAGTCATGAGCTCTGTTTACTTCTCTCCCTTTGTGGGATTCTCAGCGCAGGGTCATGTGCAAGATTAATAAATAAACGGATAAAAAAATGAATAATGCCTTTCATTGGTGCAGTGCCGAATAGTTCTCAAAGTGCTTTCTCAGGCATTGATTATCTGTACCGTGTCTCAAGCAGGTTCTGCGAAGTAAGCGGCTCAGGGATGATTACTGCTGTTTTCAGATGAGGAACGATAGAGTGACTTGCCCAAGGTCATGCAGTTTTTTGATGTTGGCATGAGAAGAGGTAGAAAGGAGAAGCTGAAAGGGAAAGGAAGGCCAGGGAAGGTGGAGGGGAGACTCTGGGTGGCAGAGAACAGCAATGAAAATAGGGAAGCGAAGGGCATATTTGCCAAACACAGCCTCAGGGCTTTGGAGTTTTTCCTCCTCCTTCAGATATTACTCAAATATCTGATGTCTGGGGAATATTCTTCCTTCACTGTATTTGGGTCAGTGGCTGGAGCTCAGTCCAACCTTTGGCTAGAGAGTAGCAAAATCTTGGGCAGCATTAATAGAGGTATAGTGCTCAGAGTAAAGGAGGTGATAATCCACTCTGTTCAGGAACCCGGTGTCCAGTCCTAGGGACCACACTTTGAAATGGATTTTGACAACCTGGAGGTGGGTGGTGAAGCATCTGAACCCTGAGCCATCTGGGGCAAAATTGAAGAAACTAGACTTAAGGAAGAAAAGGCTGGGAAGTTTCAGTAGTGTCTTCATGTATTAGAGAGAATGTGGACATGCTCCAGGAGGCCCCAGCAGGCAGAAACAGGACTGGTGGGTGGAAAGTCTCAAGAGAAAATTTAATTGCTACAGGAGAACAACTGGCTAATCTCTGCTGTGAATCCGTCCTTGACACCTGCCATTCCCTTTCTCTGCTTTCCCCTCTGCCTCCATGAAGCCCTTTCCAGATGGCAGGAGTGGCGTGGGCCCTTGCCAGAGGACTGAGAGCTTCCTGAGGGCTGGGCAGGGCCTGGGGATCCCTGCCCTGAGTGTAGGCTGACAGTTGAGGTCCCTTCCAGCTCTGGGTAGAAACTGTGCAAAGCTGTGTGCAGAGAGGGCCCCTGGCAACCCAACGGGGATTGTTTTTGCACATAGCACCAGCGCGGTACAGGATTAACACTCTGGTGCAGCTAGCTGGTTGTTGAAGAGGCTCAGGTCTGAGGACCGGGCCACTGTTGTCGGGAGGTGTGTGTGTGGGGTGCTGGGGTCCTGAAAGGAGCTAGGGAATGAGATCCACCTACGCGTCTCAAGGGACAGGGAGACACGTCGGCCCCGGCACCGTCTCTCCAGCTCCAGGGCTTAGCTGGGAGCCTGCTGCCCCCTCATCCACACGCTCATTCTCAGATGGAATAAAAACAAAGTGATTAACATGGGTGTTTGGGAATCCTGAGCATCCCCTTGGAGGCTGCACCGACCAGTCGACCAGTCGCAGGAATGGATCTTTAAGAGAGTGAGAACGAGAGAGGCTTAAAAAACCCCAGCTTGTCAGCTGTAATCGGCTTCTGTTCTGCTTTCTCTCTGCTGGGGTCTGGGCTGCCTCGAAGGGAGATAATTTACCTCTAAGAAGCTTTATGGCTCCTGCTGCCACTGTTTCAGGGGCTGGAACACAGGGCCTGCTGCCTTCACTCTGCTCTGTGGAGGCACATTCCCCCCCCCCTCACTGCCCCACTCTTACAAGGGCAAGTAGCCTCCAGAAAGATCCTGTCTCTCTCTCTCTCTCTCTGGCCCAGTTTTTCTCTCTGTCTCTCTGTTCCTCCCCCTTATTTTCTCACACCTTCCCACCCCTGCCATTGCACTGGGGGGCTCCCTGCTCCCCCTCCCCTGCCCGTAGCCCCATGGCAGCGAGGACCACCGGGAGGCAGGAGTAGGACTGAGGGGAAGGGGTGGGAAGATGGTGAGGGGGGTGGTGCAGCTCAGGACTGATAGCTTTCCTCCCCTCGCCCGAAACTTCACCTGGGTCTGATTCAGATTTAGCAAATAAAAATACAGGATGGCCAGTTCATTTGGACTTCAGATAAACAACAAATTAAAAAAAAAAGTGAGTATAAATATGTCTCGTGTAAGAATTAGGATATACTTCCACTAAAAAATTATTTATTGCTTATCTGAACGTCCGAGTGCTTGGGGTCATGTATTTTATCTGGCGACCCAAGTCTTAACTGCTCTGGGAGGGTCCTTGAGCATCTCCCTGGCTGTGAGGGCACAGCCCCAAATCCTAGTGCCCACCATTTATAAATAAGAGCAAAGGCCCATCTCCCAATAATGGACAGGGCCATGATAACTGATGGCCTCTAGCAAGCATCAGGGTGGCCTCCAGCAACTGGTGATTGCTGTCATCCTTGTCTAAGAAAAACACGTGTGTCT
>NW_017732042.1:60751-62862 GCF_001890085.2 Hipposideros armiger | reverse complement strand
GGTCACAGAGCCAGACCCACAGCTTAGGCCTGGCCCATCCGTGCATTCCTTCTCCCTGACCAGGAATGGGCACTGGGCCAGGCTGTCCCAGGGTAGACCCAATCCTGGACACTTGCTGCTAATGTGGTAGGATGGAAACTTGTTGCTGCCAGTGGGAAAGTCTGTCTGGGAATGATGCCCACACAGAGGGAAGTGGATCTAAGAGACGGAGAGAGACAGATTCCTGGCTGCGTTGCTGGACGGGGCTAGATGGACCTGAAGCTATCCCCTTGACTTTCCAGCTACAGGAGCCAATAAGTTATCTTTTCTGCTTCAGCCGATTTGAATTGCAATTTATTATCACAACTGGAATTGTCCTCATTAATACAGATTGGAAAACAATACCTTAAATCATCTTTTTAGTCCCACCTAGCATCTAACAGGACCTGGCGTACGGTAGGCACTCCATAAATGTTTTGAGCGAATATATGACTGTAAGCACTTTAAGAGGATGAATTGTGTTTAATTCACTTTAACAGTTTTTCCTTTCTCTATCCAGGCAAATGTTCAGCACACGTTATAAACGCAATGAATGTTGGTTGGTCCCATTTGGATGAGAGACATCTATTCTTCCTCCTCCTCTATTAGCTTTCTGTTAAATAGAGGACCCTACGTCTCAGCTGCACCCCCTGTATGGCTCCTGAGCTCTCATTCTCTCATTCTTCTTTCTGTTCAGAATCGCAACAGTTTGCAATTTATCATCTGGAATAGGTCTATGTCCTAAGTCCCAAAATAACCTGGGGGAAAAAGTAAACACTAACAAATAAAATCACAGGTGTTGGGTTCTACAAGGGCTGATGGAGTTATTCACCTACCATGTTGCTTATTGAAACTGTTCAGTTTCACACTACTCTTCAGAGTCGGAAAGGAAGCAGAGTGAGTGCCTAGAAAGTTCCCCTGGTACTGCCTCACTCCTCATTACCTTGGTAAGCAGGACATATCTCAGGAGCAGCAGTGATGGTGGGAATGTTCTTGTGTTCCTTGCGTCTCCTAGTGCTGGAAGTTGACCATTCATTAAAAAGAGAATGGGATAACATTAAAAATTTCAAACACATGGAAAAGTAGAGATAATACTCTACGGATCCACCCTATATGCACTCATCAATCAGCCTCAATAAACTCACGGTCAATCTTATTTCATCTCTCCCTCCCTCTCACCCCCTATTACTCTGAAGCATATAATTTTATATGGACATGCTTTAATATGCATATCTAGAGGATAAATGCTCTTTTAAACTCATAACCATGATCCCACTATCACACTGTGGTAGGCTGTGACAGTGTGACCTCCAGAGAACCATGCCTCTCAGGGTTCCCGCCGTTGGGAAGTCCCCTCCTCTATTGACTCTGGGCTTGACAATGTGACTTTCTTGGCCCATGGGACAATAACAAACATAGTGCAAGGCAGAAGCTCAGAAAGCAATTGCCCACTCGGGCTTTTCTTTTCTTGTCACTTGCTGCAAATGCTTCTGCTACCCTGTGCAGAGGTCCAAAGCCCAGACTAACCCCTTTGGGAATGAGAGACCACATGGAGCATGAGACAGAGGCACAGCTCTTCCTGTTGAGCCCATGCATGTGAATGACCCAGCCACACCATGTGGGACAGAAATGAGCCAGCCCAGCTGATACCTGCCCAAATTGGTGACGCATAGATTCATGAACAAACAAAACAATGGTTGATTTAAGCCACTAATTTTGGGGGTGGTTTGTTCTGCAGCAATAGCTATTATAATTGATACTATTATAAATTGATTTATAATTTATTATAAAACTGAATATCAATTCCTTAACTTCATCAAATACCAAATCAGTGTTGACATTTCCTAGATTGTCTCATAAACATATATATATATATATATATATATATATATATATATATATGTTTGCACTTCGCTTATTTTTACCAGGATCCAATAAGGTCTACATATTTTGATTGACTGGTATGTCTCTTAAGACTCCTTTAACCTGGGCCAGCCAAGTGGCGCATTGGTTAAGAGCTGGCTTGGGACGCCAGAGGGCCCCAGTTTGGATCCCACATATGAGGGCCAGTGACACTGCCCTCCACAGCTAAG
>NW_017732042.1:20654-58871 GCF_001890085.2 Hipposideros armiger | reverse complement strand
AGAGAGAGAGAGAGAGAGAGAGAGAGAGAGAGAGAGATCTTTGTCCAGAGGCTCTGGGTTCCCACAGTGGAGGCATCAGGCTCACAGAGCTGCATGTGAGGTCCAGGAGGGTTTGGTGTTTGTTCCTTCTGGGGATGTGGGCTGTTTTGGGGTCTCTCTGACCTCCTTCTCTGTTGATGATGATGACGATGGACTTGATGATATGAGCAATAATAGTTATAGCTAACATTGAGCACTTGCCGTGTGCTGGGCCCTGCTGTTGCATTCTATATGTGTTTCTAATTCTTCCAGCCACTGTCATCTCTCCTCTAGGTTAAGCATTAACTTCCCAGCTGGGCTCCCTGCCTTCACCCCTGCTGACCTACTGTCTATTCTTTGCCAACTGTCCAGAGAGATCCTTTTAAAAGGAGTTGGATCGTGTCACTGCTCAAAGGCTTTCCGTGTCTACTTATCTCACGCTGCATAAGAGATAAGGCATGTACAATGGTCTACCAGCCCCTCACCATCTGGTCCCTCACCACTTCTCTGATCTTTTCCCTCCACGGTAGCCACACTGGCCTCTTGGCTGTTCCTCAGCTCTGGCAAGCGCACGCCTACCTGCCTTAGAGTCTTCACCCACGCTGCCCCTCTGCATGGAATGCTCCCCTCCCCGCCAGGTCTCTGCTCAAATACTGCTTCCTAAGCAAGCCTTCCCTTCCCTGATCATTCTCTATAAAATAGCCCCCTCATGCTGTTAATTTCTAGCCCCTTTTCTTTACAGCATTTTCACCACCTACCCTCTTACATATTTATTCTTTGTTATTATCTGTCTCTGCTCCTTACAATGCAAACCCATGAAAACAGAAATTTTCATCTGTATCGTAATCCCAAAAGACAGTGACAGGTACATAATAGATGAGCAATAAATATTTGTTGAGCGAATGAGTGCCTATTACCTCATTTAGTAATCTCAATAACCTTCTGAGGAAGGTACAATTATTTTTCCATTTTTACAGATGAAGAAACCAAGGCAGAGCTATAACCCACCTTACCCAGCAACCAGTAATTTGCTCAAGATCACACAAGTATGTGAAAAGATGGAATCGGCCAATCAGGCTGACGGGGGCACCGATGTTGAGAATAATTCTTTAGCTCCTTCCCTTCCTCTTCCTCTGCAATGGGAGTTTAGGGGGGAATTCCTTTTGCTCTCCATCCACATGGGTTTCTCCCCCAGTGCTCTGTCTGCCTCTTTACCCTGGAATTCAGGCTGGACAAAGTGGAAGGAAACTGGAGGTTCCCTTGTGCTCCACGTCTGAGCAGCCGGCTGCATGTACAGTAGTCCCTCCTTATCTGCAGTTTCACTTTCCATTGTTTCAGTTGCCTGGGGTCAACGGAGGTCTAAGAATATGAAATGGAAAATTCCAGAAAGAAACAACTCTTAAGTGTTAAATTGCACACTGTTCTGAGTTGTGGGGTGAAATCTCATGCCACCCTGCTCCTTCTCGCCTGGGACGTGACTCATCCCTGTGCCCAGCGTCTCCACACTTTGTATGATATCCATCTTTTAGTCACCTCGCCACCTTGGTTATCAGATTGACTGTCACAGAATCACAGTACTTGTTTTCAGGAAGCCTTATTTTATTGTTATGATTGTTCTATTTTATTAATAGTATTGTTGTTCATCTCTTTCTGTGTCTAACTGACAAATTAAACTTTATCATGAGTATGTATGTATAGGGGAAAAACAGTATAGTATGTAGGGTTCTGGACTGTCTGCAGTTTCAGGCATCCAGTGGGGGTCTTGGAGAGTATCCCCCATGGATAAGGGGGGATGTATGCTGCCTCCCTGGCTGCCCCAAGCCTGCTCAGGCTGTCGCCTCTGCAGAAGGGTTCTCCATATCCCCAGAGACTCACCTGCTTCAGCCTGACCACCAAAGGCGGCATAAAGGGAAGACAGAAGAAGTTGAAGGGGAGAGGAAGCAGCCATAATTATTTCTTTACTCTGGGACAGTTTTTCCATCTCCATCCCAGAGACCTGAGAGGCGCAGGGCTGGAGGGAAGAGGGGGTCTGAAGCAAGATGGTTTGATGTGGCCAATGTGAAGCTACCATTTTAGTAAAGCTATGTCAAAATGGTCATGTTCACAATTTCTTCGTGGCTTTTTGTTTTCATGTTTTAAAATATATTTTTAAGTTTACACACAGAAAAGTTTGCTCTCTGGAGCGTCAAGTTTTATGGGTTTTGGCAAAGGTGTAGTGTCATGTCTGCACCCCAAGCAATCAAGGCACAGAATAGTTCTGTCACCCCCCACCAAATTCCCTTGTGCTGTCTTTTTGCTGTCAGCCTTTCCCTGTAAGCCTCCCCTTGGCGATCATTGATATGTTATCCATCCCTGTAGTTTTCCGTTTTCCAGAAAGTCATAGAAATGAAAGCACATAGTATATAGCCTTTCAAGTCAGGCTTTTTTCACTTAGCAAAATGCATTTGCGATTCATCCATGGTGATGCTGCATGTATCGATAATTCATTCTTTTTTATTGCCAAGGAGCCCTCCATTATATGGATATGCCACACTTTGTTTATCCATTCGCCCATTGAAGGACATTCAAATTGTTTACGGGTTCGGGCAATTACTAATAAAGCTGTTCTACACATTCATGTGCAGGTTTGTGTGTGAACATAAGTTTTCATTTTCTTGGGTAAATAACCTAGGAGGAGGATTACTGGGTCATGTGATAAATGCATGTTTAGCTTTATAGGAACCTGCCAAATGGTTTCCCAGAATGCACGTGCATTTTGTTTTTCCACCAGCAGTGTATGAGAGTTTCAATCTTCACCAGCCCTTCCTATTGTCAGCTTAAAACATTTTTGTTTGTCCATGCTGGGAGGTGCATTGTGGCGTATGACTAATGATGCAGGACATCTCTTTATGTGCTTATTGGCCGTCCCTAGATCTTCTTTAGTCAAGTGTCCAAATGCCCCTATATCAAAATGGTGGCCTCTTTTCCTTGTGTTACACTGTCATGCGTGTAAGAGCTCTGCTGCTCCCTTGCCTGAGGAGTCTAGGGGAGGTCATTGTTTCAAGGTTGCTCCATCAAGAACCGTTGCCAAGTTTTGAGAAGGTAGGTGGTGGTGGTGGGAAGTGTTATCTAGAACTAAGAACCACAACAGCTCTATCCTATTTTTAGTAGCTGAGAAAATTCTTCAAGGCTATCTAGTCCAATCCTATTTCTCTGCTTTTTAGAAATAAGAAAACGGAGGCCTAAGAGGAGAAGTTTTGCCAGGATCGCCCAGCTAGAAGCTTCCTGAATGTGGACCAAGAGCTTAGATGGACTAATTTCCTTTCTAGAAGTCCCAAGCTCTCTTCACTTAAGGCCTTCGATAGATGCTGAAGAGATATATGTATGTGATCTCAATCCCTGGAATGTTTTTGGGACAAACAAAAGCAATGCAGCACAATGCTTGGAAGAGAAGGCACAGATGCATGTGTGTTTCCGGGTTTGCTGAAAATCCTGGGGGAAATGGAGAGAAAAGGTGGAGTTAGGTAAGCAAAGCTTCCTGGAAGAAGGGAACTCTGGCGTCTAGTTTAGAAAGGAAGCATGAAGTCTGTGTCACTGGGGTTGTGTGTGTAGGTTCCATCTCATCTGGGATTGTGTGCACAGGTTGTGCTCACAATACATGGTGCAGTGGCCATTTTCCTCATTGGACAATATACACAAGCAGCTGCAGAGCTCAAAGGGGGTTTTTGTTTGGTATATTTTTTGTGGTGTGTTTTCAGCTTTTGCTTAACCCCGAATCTTCTTCATCACCCTCATCTCCTGACTTCAGGTGGGGAGCACCTAGGTGACCCCTCCCAGAGTCCAAACTGCAGCTGCCAGCACTTAAATCCAGTGAGCAGTGAGCCTCTCAGATTTGCTTCTACTTGAAATCAATATTTGCTGAGAAGAATGCATCTTAATTTCAGCGGCCAGTTCTCCGGGTGAGAATTGCTCTAAAACAAACCTCCAAACCCACAGACTTAATGCGTCCTAGTTCAGTTGTTTAGTAAATCTCTCTGTACAGAGAAAAATCCATTAGCTGACGGGGGCAGGGCTGGGGGTGAGGGCCCCAGTGATGCCTCAGCAGCAGAGATGGGACTGAGAGGGCAGAGGGACCCAAGTGAGGCCTGGGCCACGTCCATGAGCCCAGCCAGGATTCCCCCCAGCTTGCTGTGAGCTGGGAGGCCCAGCCAGGGTGTCACTGACAGAATGAATGGGAAGTAGATTGAGACCCCTTTTCCTGCCTGGGGAAGTGTTTTCTAATTGCCCACCGTCCTGTTCTAAATCTACAAGGAGGCCATCGATTTTTCTTTTCAGCAGGACAGGGGGGAAAGCAATCATTTACCCCAGAGCACGAGCTTTAATGAATCCGTGAAACACATGAGGTCACCCTGATTACATCTTCCCCTGACAGCCTGGGATGGTTCCCGCAGCACTCAGGAGACGTCCTGAATGAGGAGGGGTTCCAAATCCAGGTCCGTCCTTCTCCCGTCACTCTGCTGAGTCAGGGTGTGTCTCGGAGCTTGAGTTTTTCTACCTGGAAAGCAGTAGGCTTGGGTTTAGCACATTATGGAGAGGCAGCAAGAACCAGTGCAGAGAGCTTCGGGCCCTGGAATCACAGGGACCTGAGTCAAGGTCCAGCTTTGCCACTTTCTTGTTGTGGATCTCTAGGCAGCAGCTTGAACCTCCCTGAGCCTGAGTTTCCTCAAGAATCTCTAGAGGGAAAGGCCTAGAGAAGGTCTGGTTTGGCGAAGGTCTGAAACCTGAGCGTCTCAGTTCACAGTCCTACACTCGTGAAGCCTGGGGATCGCTACGGACTTTGAAGTACCTGTACCCGCGCCCCCTACAACGGAGCTTCTTGTCCCTAACTGTGTCCTGTGACAAAGGACAGGAAAGGGCGACCTTCCCAGCATTTCAAGGTCCTTCTGCCTGTCAGTTTGGAGGAGGTAGATGAAGGGCCTGTGCTGAAGCCCTAGTAAGCACATTCTCAAGAGGCAGACATGATTCCGCCCCAGAACTTTGCCTGAGGAAACAACCCAGAGCAGGAGGAGGACAAAAATGGCTGCTTCTCAGCTGTATCTCCTGAGGACACCTTGGACTTGTTGACAAACCCAGGAATAGACGATTCATTCCACAAAATGCTACTGGCATGAGAGAACGCATACCAGAAAGAAGCCTTACAAATGTGAAAAACGTGGCAAAGCAACTAGTCACCATTTAGAGTTTACTGAACACGTGAAAC
Source organism: Hipposideros armiger (assembly GCF_001890085.2). Classification (NCBI taxonomy): domain Eukaryota; kingdom Metazoa; phylum Chordata; class Mammalia; order Chiroptera; family Hipposideridae; genus Hipposideros; species Hipposideros armiger. Next base: position 53,614 of record NW_017732042.1, on the reverse strand, counting down.
TTGATGATGGAGAGAAACCTTAAAACTGAAGAATCCAAGAAACCCTGTAGCTGGACCTACAGCCTCACTCAATATCAGAGAACGCTTACTGCGGAGAAATCAACATTCAAAATCAACGGTGAAAACCCTGTGTTCAAAATATAAACTTCAGGAAATCCACATAATTCATGCTCCAAAGTGACTTTAAAGATGTAACATAGTGTGAGGAAATGTTTAATCGACAATGGAATCTGAAACATTAGAGAACTGACATTCCAAAGTAGTCAGTAAAGGAGAGTTTGCAGATATTATTTTAAATCAGAATACATATAGAGAATAAGCAAATGTTAAAAAACTTGTGAACATGCTTGAAAGTATCATGGGGATGGATGTTGGAAAGGTATAATTATTTACAATCAGTCTTTATATATTGATAGTACTTGAGGTTTGTTGAACAGGAAATATTAATGTGACCCCACTGTGAAGTCACATGTTTTTTTGCTCCTAGTGTGTATGAATCGTGGGCTGTTTGTTGCTGTCTGAAACATCTGAGAGCCCTTGTATGTTGGGTGGGATGCACTCAGAAATACTTTTCCCTGGAAGACCGAGGGCACTGTAATACACAATGCATGATGAGAATCTCAATGGAGATGCTGTTTGGTTGACTTAGAATGTTCATGTAAATCACGTGACGTAGGTGCTCAGGGCATCATTCTCTGCATTAATGTGAGACAGGGACATTCTGAATTGTCATTAGTTTTACCAATTGCTCTTTAAGGAAAATCAGGTGGTGGCTTTTGAAACCGTGATGTGTCTTCGTAGTAGCCATAGATAGGAGTCATGAATATTACCAGGTGTGGTTGAAATAAAGGAGTCTTCGGAGATACCTGAGAAAGTACAGACAACTCATCCCTAAGTGCATACATTATTGTACATCCTTGCTTCCTAAACAATGAGCCTCTCTGTATGATGGGCTGTATTTTACTTGTTTCACAATGAATGGAGAACAGAAAAGGAAAAGGATGAGCTTAACATGGCTTGAAAAACAACAAGAAATGGCGGTGGTAGGGCCTTCCGTGGTCAAATGCTAAAGATCAGAAATAAACTCGGCAGGGAGGAGCAAGATCTATAGGAAATGGTGTGAAAAACATGTCCCTTTGCCATAGAAGGGTGCAGTCCTAGACTGCTGGCTCCAAACTAGGACATTACATATTTACCGTATCTCCTAATTTCATAGATGGCACAGACAAAACTCAGAGAGGGACAGCACTTTGCCTGGGGTTACTGGCCAGCTGGTAACAGTGCAATCTCAAAGCCAGGGCTACAGACCCCAAGTCCCCAGCCTGTCCTTCATTGGCAGGCTCCCGTCTTCACCGGCCTCTTTTTTTGTAGTTGGCCCAGGCTACCCGAGGGGTGGGAGGCAGCAGCCTGAATGTGAAACGGGAGATGAAAGCTGAGGTGGTGTTGATGAAGGGAGGAGGAAGGGGCAGGGAAGAAGAAAGTATTTTTACCTTGAATTATTTTTATTAAATGTCACAACGGCTTCGCAGCTCTTGGGATCCAAGTAGACAAATCAATGAAAATAATTATAGCGAACATCCTGCCTTCCCACTTCCCTCCTCCTTCCGCTCCCGTAGCTCCCTGGGATGGTGAGAAGGCTGGCTAACTCAGCTCTGCACTCCAGCCTCAGGGGGAGCAGGGCAGCAGCCCTCTCTGACCTCTGCCTTCTCTTTGCTTTGTTTGCAGGTAGTTCTTCCTGAGCCAAGGCTCAAATCTTAGAGAGAGGAGCAACAGCAGCAGCAAAAATGAGCCAGAGGCCAGCAACTCCTATAGGGACTTAGAAACTGGGCAGGGGGGGGGGTTATTGTTAGAAGCCATTTATGGATTAAATAAGCCTTGTAGCAAGCCTTATATTTCTAGTCAGGTGACAAGATTAGTTAAAGCCATGTGCATAAAGGCTGCAGGAGCTACCTATCCATCCATCCATCCATCCATCCATCCATCCATCCATCCATCCATCCATCATCCATCCGTCCTTTTTCAACTATTCCATGGGCAATTACTGAGAACCTACAGGAAATGGCAATGTAATGGAAAGGGCCTGATAGCCCTGATTCCAATTCTTGCTCTGCCATTTCAGAGTTAGCTGTGTGTGCTGGACATCTTCCACGTGCCCTCCAGATCTGCTGTTCCCTGCCTGTGCCCACGGAGGCTGACCTATGCGGACTGTATCATATAGGGACTGCTCCTTTGCTCCCTGGCTTCTGCGTGGGTTCACCTCACGGAGATCACCAGTAGGAGATGAAAAGGCAGGAGGAGAGCAAGGTTGGGGTGTTCAGTCTTCCATTTTCCTCTCTACGGGGTCCCTCAGCCAAAGGTCACAGGTCCTGATAAGTGGCCCTCTCCACACAGCCCTTTCCACCCTTGGGTTCTGGGTATCCTTCCTCCAGGTAAAGGTACCTGTAGTTACCTGCCCTCAGGTACTTCCATATCCCTTACGGCTTTCCTATGCCTTGCCCATACCTTTTCAAGTAACACTTTTATTAAACTTTCCTCAGGTTATTTCAGGTTATTCCTGATATACTGCGTGACCTTGAGTACGTTTTTTACCTTTTTGAATCTCAATTTCTTCTTGGATAAAATGGGAGTATAAAAATCTGCTTTGCAGGATTGTTTTGAGGTTCAGGGAGGATAGGGGGTTTGCCCTTTAGCCCAAGGTTGCACAGCTGGTTAAGGGGCAGAGCTGGGAGGTGAAACCAGAGATATCTGGGCCAAAGCTTCTTTATCACCTCCTAGAGTCTGGGGTCCGAGGGTGGTGGCCCTGGGCATTCGGGGCCAGTGGCAATGGCAGGTCATGTTAATAGACTCGGTGCTCCTCTCTGGCCTCACAGAACCCCGTGACCAGGCTGGCCTTGGCCGCTTGTGCTCATCGAGTGGCTTGAGGTCTGAGGAGGGGAGGAAGTTAGCATCCCTCTCACCACTGCTGCAGGGAAAGTTAGAAAGGCTGAGCTGTCAATTCCACTCAATAGCACATTTAAGAACAGGATGCCTTGGTGTTGGCTGATGAGGTCAAGGAAGTATTGTCAAATTTCTTTCTTGACTGAGCAGATGGTAAAGAGAAGAGGCGCTGGTATTTGTTGAGAGACCTCCATGTGCCAGGCATTTTACAAATGAATTCTCTCATCTAATCTCCCAGCCATATGTGAGGCAGGAGTTTTCATCCCCATATTGCAGGTGAGGAATTGGAGACCTAGAATGGTCAGACAGCCCACGCAAGGCTCAGCAATTTTAGGGGTGGGGCAGGGGAGGGACATCTCAAACCCAGCCTGTCTGCCTGCGTGGCCTTTGTTCTTCTTACAGCACTAGGATAAACAGAGGGAAACAATAGCCCATTTTATTTGCTCAGTAATTTATTTTCTTCTGCATCTTTGGGAACTTTGGCCCATCCATTATCCTTCCCCGCTCTCCTGCATCCTCAACCTTGCTCTTTTCCTTGGCTCCTTCTCCGCAACATAAGAATGTGTTTCAGTCTCCCGTGTTTTTGAAACCCTGCTTCCTCTACAAGTCACTGTTCTTTCTTGTCCTACTCTACGTCCTCCCCTACCACAGCCAGGCTGCTGTCCCCATCAAGCCCTGTCCAGCAATGGCCACCAATCACCTTCTGGTTGCCGATCTCAACAGGAACTCCGTAGCTTCATCTTCAGATTCATTCATTCATTCATTCATTCATTCATTATTCATTCACTTATTCAACAAATACTGTTGAGTCCCTACTATGTGCCAGGCATGATTCTAGGTAAAGCCATGAACAAAACAGAAAAAAAAAGGGAGCTAAAGTAATGAACAAAGAAGGAAAAACTTCTGTGCTATTATGGAGCTTACATTCCAGTGGGTTGGGGTGACAGACGATAAATAAAGTACATAAATAGTGTGTCGATGGCAGTAAGTGCTATGAAGAAAAGATAGAGCAGGATGAGAACGATAGACAGCAGAGGGAGGCGGCATGCTGTTTAGGTGGCCACAGAAGGCCTCGCTGAAAAGGTGAGATTTGAGCTGAGAACTGAAACAAAATGCTGGGGGAGGGAGACATGTGGGTACTGGGGTGGAGGTTCCAGGCAGAAGGAATAGTACGTGCAAAGGCCCGTGGTGGGAGCACGCTTGACCAGTGCAAGGAGCAGCAGGGAGGCCAGTGTGGCTGGAGGGAAGTGAGTCAAGGAACAGCAGTAGGAGATGGGGTCAGAGTTAACAGGGGCCTGGTCATGTGGAGTCTTGCAGGCTGAGGTAAGAACGTTGGAGGTTACTCTGAGTGAGAAGGGAAGAAACTGAACGGTTGGAGCAGAGAATGAGTGGTTTGACTTACGTTTAAAAGCATCCTTCTGACAGGGTCGCCAGTTTGATTCCTGGCCCGAGCTGAGCTGCCAACAGCTGCCAACAAGTGGCAGAATGGCTCAGCTAAAAAAAAAAAAAAAAAAAAGAGCATCCTTCTGGTTGCTGTGCAGAATAGACGGAAAGGGGCAAGGGTGGAAGAGGTGACCAGGTCCACTCTGCAGCATTTGACATTGGAGACCATTCTCTTTCTTGCAGCTCTATCCATCTCGCCTGATTGTGTGTTTCCCTGACCAATTCTTGGTCTTAGATGAGAGCTCTCTCCTCCTCTCTCTTTCACACTTGCAGAAGCAGATCAGCCCCTCAGCTCTGTCCTTGGTCCTGATGTCCCTCAGTCACTTTAGAAAGGACTCACACACTCTCTTGCTTCAACTGCCTGAGCCCACAAAACTCTGGAATCGCTATTCCCTGCCCAGGCATTGCTTTTGTGCTCCAGATGTGTTTATCCAGCTGGCATCTTGACTCCTCCACGTGGGTGCCTCACCTCATCCTGTACCTTTCCCTGTATTCTCAGGTGTTCCCTGGCATGCTTGTTGGACTCCTGGTCTTCATCTCACTTATCCTCCTGTTTCTCCTCTTCCTGAGGCCCACATCCCCCAAGCTAATTCCTCCCTCTCTACCTCCACCACCACTACTTCATGTCATCACTTAGTGGGTCACCACAGCCACCTCCTCCTCTGCAATCTACCCTCTAAACTCGTCTTTGCTCCACCCAGCTTCTAGGGGCTTGGCCTACGATGCACATTTGGTTAGGAGAGTTTCCCATCAAAATTCTCCAACAGTCTCCAATTGCTTTCCAGATACCAACGCATGTTTGTAGCTTCGGCCCCCATGTCCTTTCCCAAGCACCCCGACACCCAGTGGTTCCAAACTTCTCACTGTCCCCCAAGGCCCTCAGTGTTTCCATAACCCTGTGGCTTCGTTTAGGTGGCTTCTTTGGGCTGGGGCCCCTCCCTTGCCTCTGCCTGATGTCTTCTCATCCTGTGAGATCTCACACAAAGACTACATCTTTAACAGGCCTCCCTCAGACTCCCAGGTGGAATTATTATCTCCCTTGTCCACATTTCTGGAACCTGCTATTTCTGCCTGTATTCACTTATTTAACCTCAATTTGTGCCAAGTATTGCTGTGATATGTTTTATAATTTAAGCCCTCAGAACAACTCTAGGGGTAGCTAACCCTCTCTCCTCATTTTTAGGTGAGACAACCAAGGCTGAGAGAAGTTAAATAGTTTGTCTAAGATCTTAGAGCACCCAAAGGGGAGAGCAAAATTGGAACCTAGGTCGTCAAGAACCAGAGCCTCTCAGCCAGGTAGTTTTTTCTCTGATGATGCAGCATTCTCTTTTGTCCATGTGGATTCTTTGCCCACTAGATTCATCAAGAGCACAGGCCATGCCTTCCTCGTCTTCCTGTTCTCTATCCTCACTGCCTAGCAGGGTGCTTGGCATGTAACACGAATCCACTTAGTGCCAGTTGAGGGAATGTGTGCATAGATAAGCAAAGGAATACAAATGCCTCCTAGTCCACAATCTCATGGAATCTGCAACAACCCCCAAAATGGCCATTCACACCTTCCTTTCACAGCCCAGGAGTCTGAGTCTTAGAAGCATGAAAGAAAGTCCTGCAGCGCAGAAGGGGCAAAGTCAGAGCTGCAGCTTTCCTATCTCTGGATTGAAGAAATCCAACACTGACGGCTTCAGGGTTGGGCTAGGACGGTGCCAGGAGCGACTTGCCAAGAAACAAGAAGTCCTCTGAGTGGATGAAGTAATGTTTCCAGAGCTAATAAAGCCAAGGTTCTTACCGCATTCTCCGGGGGAAAGAAATTCAGAGCGCAGCTGCAGTCCTCGCTGGCTTCCGGTGACCCGATAGCCCAAGGTCAGTCCAACCAGGGCGTGCACTTTGCCCTCACACACGTCCATCCATCCAGTGCCCATGGTGAGCTCGGCGCTGCTATCGGCTTGACCCAGGTGCTGAGTTAATACCATAGGCTGCTTGGACCATCATGGGAAATGAACTCTTTAGAAAAACAAGCAAAATATGGTGTTACAAGTGTGTGTATGTGTGTGTGTGTGTGTGTGTGTGTGTGTGTGTGTGTGTGTGTGTGGCGGGGAGCGGCGGGGAAGGAATCATTGTGGATGCACATGAAGTATAGCTGACACTGTGTATATGTTTTCAATGCCAGGCAACTTATTAGCTTCCTAATGTGTGTATTCTGGGATGTTTGCAGATATGTTACCGAGCTCAGCAAACAGCTCTGCAGGCATGCTGGAGAGGCTGCTCCCATTTTGAGCTGATGTGATGCTATCTGTGGCTTTTCGACTCTCTCCTGCAGGGGTGAACCCAGACCTAGCTTGGTGGCCCCTGGAGCAACTCACTTCACCATCATCCTTTCTATCACTGTGGGACCGAAAGTCAGTGGCCTACAGGGCTGAGTGTGAGCAGCTCCCGATGAAGGCTGCAGCGCTCCCCTCAGGCTGTCCTAACATCCTGGCGTGTCAGGGCTGAAGGGGCCTTTCTAGAGCTTCTCGTCCTATCGCCCACTTTACAGCAGGGAAAATTGAGGCCCAGGTAGGAACACAATAACCTACAGTCATTGGTGCCAGGTGATGGCAGAAGTAGGGCTCGATCCACATCACCCACAGCATTCCTGGACATTCGGCTCGGTGGTCAGGGTTTAGGGAAGCTGCCTCTGTCCCCAGAACCATGCCATTTTTGGCAGAGGCCAGAACCAGAAGTCAGGGAGCGAAGGAGGAAACAGCGTCCCTCTCTCAGGCCTCTGGGCAAAATAAAAGCCCTTGTCCTTGTCCCTCATCTCCTCCTGGCACCCTGCCTTCCAGAGGAAAGCGTACAGGTCCCCCCACTGCCGGCCCCAGGGCCTGCTGGGTGAGAACCGAGGCTCAGTGGGGGCATCTGCTGCCCTCAGCTCCCCCTCTCTGGCTGACTTGCTGTCCTTCAGCCTGAGGAACAAAGCCTGGGGAACTCACCCCGAGCAAATAAAATCCTCATTCCACTTGGTTTTCATAATCAGCCTGCAGATCTTGCCTGGTTAACCCTGTGGGTCATTTTAATTTTCCAGAAGCTTTTCAACTTGCCTTGGATCCTTAATCAGATAAGGGGATCTGTGTATGTGTTTGTGTGAGTGGGCGCGCATGTGTGCCTGGGACCACTGGGCTCTCCTCCCCCTTTGCTCCCCCCTTTTCTCCCTCCCACAAGCTCGCGCTCTCTCTCTCTCTCTCTCTCTCTCTCTCTCTCTCTCTCTCCATAATCACTTCCCATCTCTTTCAGAACACTTAATGGAGGTCTGGAGATGATAGGAGCGGTTTCATCTCAAAGCAGAAGATAGCCCTCACACCTCTTTCCTGTCCCCACCCCTTTTCCTGTCACCCTGAAAGGGATTTGCATTGGGAGGAGGGTTTTCTTGGAGGAGGGGAGGGACCTCTTTCCCCTGCCTGTTTGCTCCCCTCGGTGTGTTTGCGGTCCCCTGCTCTATTGTCATTGAGTTCCCACATAACTGCCCCAACCCAGGGCTGCCCACCGTCACCAGCCAGCTCAGGCTGAGGGGGAACAGAATGGATGAGGAGGATGCAGAACTGGATAAGGAGGAATGCCAGTGGCTGCCCAGCGCCGTGGCCATGCCCAGGGAGAGACAGCCCAATGGGATGCCTCCAACAGCTTATCTCCTCATATGTGTTGTTGGGAAGCTGTCGTCTTCCCCTCCGAGCCTGTCTGCCTGTCTGCCTGGTGAAGCGCGACAAAACTGGTGTCGGCAGCTTCCTCCTGTCAAGGGAACGCTCAGCTCCCTTTTGCACGGAGGGCTACTAGTGGGCACCCATCCTGTGAGTGGGCATTCTTCTCAGGCCCGGGGGCCTTGCCATCTCAGGAGTCAGGGGTCAGCTTAGCACAGTGGGAGAAGGGGAGGAAAGACGACACAATGCTCTGTTTGCAGATCCTGTGCCCCATTTGTCTTTGTCCCACTGTGCCTGGCATGGTGCTTGGCACACAGTAGGCACTTAATAAATGTTTGTGGTCCTGAACTGAGCTATCTGTTGATGGCCTTGGGCTGGACCAAACCGCTCGAGGTCCTTCCCAGTCCTAAGGGCGATGGGCCTGATCTGTGCTACCACATACCTACAAATGTGATGGCGCTGTGCTTGGCCCTGCTGGGAGCAGAGGGTATTTAAGGCACTGGTTCTGTCTCGACAGCGCACCGCACAGGGCTGTGGTGAGAAGGAAGTGAAGTCACATGTGAAAGTGCCAGGGGCTGTCAGCACAGATCAGCCCCTTTCCTGCGTCTCCGGAAGCAGAGAATACTGACAGGCTGAGGTTCCTCAGAGAATCACCTTGCCTGACCCTGAGGTCCAGGGTCTCACATCCATCTGAAACAGAGTTAGGAGGCAAACTCGGGGTAGATGACTCCCAGGGCAGTGCTCTTGCCATAATAGCAGGTTGCCGAAGAGTGAAGACCTGGACGCAGGAACTGTAACCCTGGTACGAAGCTAGGTTAGGCATAGATGGACACTTGGGCCTGGGTATAAAGTGCCCTGAAGATTCAGAAAAGGAAGACATAGCCCAGCATTTGTACTTTCAATGGTTTGTCAGTTCCTTGCTTTGTTTCTTTGTTCATTCATTCATTTGTTCAATGAATATTTAATTGGCACCTTCTGTATACCAAGAACAGGAAGTTAAATATTAATAGACAGAGTCCTTGCAGGAAAGGAGCTTACGGTATAGTTCCAATTCCAGGTTGGCCACTCCTGGCGGCACACCTTGGCTCTGCCTTCCTGGCCCTGCGATTTGAGGATCCCGTCAGCCCCCTGGATGATGCTACTGCCTCTCTCAGCAACCAGGAGACCCACTCCTGGGCCCCTGTGGGCAGGACTTCCTACCTGGCCTGCCCCTGCTCTGAGATGGAGCCCACGCCGTTTGCCCAACGTGGCACATATCTCAGCTGCACAGTAAATACATGCATCCCCACATCCAAGGGTGTGCCCCAGGCTTGGTTGCCTGCCCACCCCTGGATCACCTCCAGCCCATATCCTGTCTGTGGCTTCAGCCATGCCCAGAGCAGGATGAACTCCTTCCCCAGGGAGCAGGGGAGGTGGGAGAACGCAGCCAAGCTCCTGGTTAGGCTCTGACCTTTGACCCTGGACCTTGCCAGCTCTGCGATGAGGGGCCCCGCCTGCTATCTCTGTCTGGGAAGCCACCTCCTCTGGGCTATGGGGTCTTATAGGGAGGGAGTCCTATTCCCACAGCTCCCTCCCTGCCTCTGGCTGCCATGCTCCACTTTTGCCCAGAGCTCCTCGTTTGGCCTGCGCCTTCTCCTGCTGGTTGGCTTGGACCGCCCCGCCTTGAGTCTGTGCTACTGTTTGCTCCCTGATTGCAGCCATCCAGAGTCTGGTGTGTAAGTCTCTGACCCAGAGCCAGTGGGGCAAAGCCATACCCCCAGGAATCTTCATGCACGTCTGTAGTTCTAAATTCCGGGGTGAACGGGTAGGAAGAAGTGGACTGATGCTTAGGAGCTCAAGAAATACTTTCCTGTCCTATGAGCCGAGGCCGCGTCTGTGGTCGCCCTGGTGAGTGGGCACACACTGACTGATAGCTTGATCCCTCTGTGGGTGTGGGAGAGGGAAACTGACAGAGCATCCCAGGGTAGAGTCTCTGAGCTGCTTGTTTTGGGGCCATGGGCAAAAGTGCCTGGGGGGTGGGGTGGAGGGGGGGGTAATAGGCGCTCCTGGTCCTATTAGCATTGCCTCTTTCCAGCTTCCCTCCCACTCTGCGCTGTGTTCACTCCACTTCCATTATCACCAGGTGAAGTAGAAAATAACCTGGCTCTTAGGGGAATGCGCATCTCTGCGTTTTCTCTGGCTGCTAATGGAACCAGCAGCTGTCCCCAGCCATGTGGGGCTGCCCTGACCCTCTGAGACTGGGGGTGGAGACCAACCAGGGGGAAGGACTTTGCTCAGGGCTGTACCCCACAGGGCACAGAGCTGACATCGTGCAGGGAGCGCTGAGAAATACAGCAATTGATCTGGAGGTGGAGACTTGAGCATAACAATCACAGCTTCCATTTATTGAGCGCCTCCTGTGAGTCAGGCAAAATGCAAATTGTTCTAGTCCCATTATCTCATTTAATCCTCTCACCAACCCTGGGAGGCAGGGAAGGATCGCTATCATCTTCCTTTGTGAGTACTTAGGTTCAGAGAGGTTCAGTAACTTGCTTATAGTCACACAGCTAGTAAGTGGCAGAGGTGGGGTCTGAACCAGGAATGCCTGCCTCCAGAGTTCTTTCCTGATGCCGCAGGAGGGTTCCGAGAGGGTACGGACATGCTGTAACTCCAGTAGTGCCCCGCACCTGATTCTGCATGGAAAAGAGGCAGGAGGACTGCCCACCCAGGAGGTCCTTATTCCAGTGGGAGGGGCTTTCCCAAGGCAGCCTGAGACTGCAGAGCCTGAGAGACGATTGGACTCTTGGTTGAGAGAGCACCTGGGTCATAGCCAGGAACTCAATAACACATATCACATCTTTTGAACTGCCTTTAATGTCACTTTCGCCTTTTCCTCATGGTCATACTGTACAAATTGTGTGTCTGTATTTAACCTTGGATGGGTTAACCACCTGTATTGAGCCCGAGAAATCCAAGTCTGGGAAGATGCAGTGATGAGCATCTGCAGCGTTAAATGGGTAAGGTGACATGAGACTGGGATGTCCTTTCAGGTGGACAGTGGAAGGCCTGGTGCTTGGCATGGACTCAGAGTGGCTGCTGGAAGGGGCTTCCCAGGTGTGACGCCCTGCACATAGTAGGTGCTCAATAAATATTTGGATCAAGAATGTATAGGCTCTCTCCAGAGGATTTATTATTCTAACTTGGGACTACCCCTTGCAAAAAAACAAACAAACAAATGAACAGTCATTTGAGCCTGTACCATACATCAGGCACCCTGCTAGGCATTCTCACATACGAGGTCTAATAATTAAGTTCGCGAACTTGTTGCAATGATGTTGCTAATCTTTTTTTGATATCAGAGGGATGATCTATTATGAATGTGCACCGACTGGACAAACAGTTAACCAGGTTTACTATTTGGAAGTGCTAAAAAGGCTGCGTGAAAAAGTTAGACAACCTGAACTTTTTGCCAACAATTCATGGCTCTGGCATCACGACAATGCACCAGCTCACACGGCGCTGTCTGTGAGGGAGTTTTTAGCCAGAAAACAAATAACTGTATTGGAACACCCTCCCTACTCACCTGATCTGGCTCCCAATGACTTCTTTCTTCACCCCAAGATAAAGGAAATATTGAAAGGAAGACATTTTGATAACATTCAGGACATCAAGGGTAATACAACCACAGCTCTGATGGCCATTCCAGAAAGAGTTTCAAAATTGCTTTGAAGGGTGGACTAGGCACTGGTGTGGGTGCATAGCTTCCCGAGGGGAGTACTTCGAAGGTGACCATAGTGACATTCAGCCATGAGGTATGTAGCACTTTTTCTAGGGTGAGTTCGCAAACTTAATTGTCAGACCTTGTATGTTAACTCAGCTAGACTGGGCTTTTTTCAAAGTGGAACATTCAAGCCTTCATATGGGTAAGCAACACACACTGTCCCCAAGGAAAGCCCCCACTCACTGCAAAAGCACAAGTCCCCATCATTTTCCCAGTTCTTCTAGGGAGCCCCGTGGGGTCCATTCTCCAACTCCATCTTTAGCTCCCTTCATTCCAATCTTCCACTTTCGTGATTGTACTGTGGTGTTGCTCGTGATGCCCCATCCATGGCCTGAGGGGTTAGAGTGACCAGCAGGGAGGATCAGGCAGAGATATCTCCTGCACTCCCCCTCTGGTTCCTGCGCCCTGGGCCTCGGAAGCTCTGCCTAACTGTAAGGAGACAGGCTCTGGGGCTGCAACCTGTGCTTAAGTCCTGGCTGCTGTCTTGCTGACTTGCTGGGGGACCTTAGGCAAGCCGTGCCCCTGTTTAGAGCTGGGTTCCTGGTTCTGAAAGGTGATGAGGGTCGGGGAAGGACTCCGTGTCCCTCCGGTTTTTCCCTGCATTTCAGTTCTCTTCTGTGTTTTTGACCTCTTTCACTACCAGGCATAGTTAATCGGGTGGGATTGTGACTCCTGGCTCCACCACTTTCTGGCTCTGTGACAGCCGGCAAGTTATTAACCCCTTTGGGCCCCATCCGATAAAGTAATACCCACTTGTGAGTTGTTGCGAGGATTCAATGAGATAATACACGTAGTCACGGAAAGTGCTCAATCCAGTGCCTGGTGCAGGACAAAGGCTCAGAAGAGCCTCGGTTGATGTTTACTTTTCTTCATTCTCCTCCTCACTGTCATCATCATCGTCATGTGGGAGCTAGACAGGGATCCCTCTGCCATCACCCCCAGCACCCCAGGAGAACCGGTCCCAGCAGAGGGTGGATGAACGAGTCACCGGTCCCTGTTCTCTTCTTGGGAGAGCAGTTAGCCCTCTGGCTCGGCTCTGTCTCACTTTCTTTCCAACCACTGGTGTATTTCACCTACTTTAAATGCCACTGTCATTTGGTTTGATCTTGGCCAACCCCATCTCCTGGGACAGGGTCAGAAGGGCTGTCTGTCTCTGAGTTCCTAGAAAGGGGAAGGGATGGCCAAGGAGAGGCTAGTATAGAGGAGTCTAGGATACCAATCATGTCCCACTCAGGCAGTGGTCCTGGGGCAGGCTCTGGTGGAGGAAAAGAGGAAGTGGGATGGGCTGGCCGGCCGCGCTCCACCTTTGAGGCCCAGGAGCTGTACGGCTGCAAAGGTTGCCGCTGCTTCCCTGTTCTGAGAGATGGACAGGTGGGACCACACATCACTAAGGTAGCATTTTGGGTCCTATGGCCTGATGAAGTTTCCTGACACGCTCGATGTCCTCTCTTCCTATCTCACCCCAAACCTCGCCACCCCCAAGCGCCTCAGCCTTGTAATTCTGAAGTCCTTGCAATCGCTTACGTTGACCAACATTCACTGAGCACACCTGGCAAGGTCTGCAGGTGTTCGGGTGGGGACGGCAGGGCGCCGGGCCTGGAAGTCAGGAGTGGCCGTACTGCACAGTAGAAAGAGCTCTCAACAGAGACCTGGGTTCTTGTCCCAGCTTTGACACGAATTCCTGGGATGACCCAGGAGGAGTCACTGCCCCTTTCTGGTTCTCAGTTTCCTCATCTAGGAAAGGGAAAGTAGGGCTTGATGACCCCTGCTGGACTTCCAGCTCTGACTATTTGTCTGTGTCTCTGAAAATTCTCAGAGGCCTCAGGCTATGGCCATGGTCGGGATACCCAGGTTTCCCACAGCCTGCAGACCCCTTCCTCCTCCTGGACCCCAAGACCCTTCTCTGCAGAGTGGAACATTGCCCTTTGCCCCCCCTCCCTGCCGCTTTTTGTCCCTCCTTCCTCTCGTCCCATTCTCTCATTTTCGTGAGCACCTCGCTGTGGAAGCTGCTGTGTTAGATCCTGGGGGTGTCGGCGTTGGATGTGAGGGTGGACATAGCTCTCCCCTTGGAGACGCTCATCCTGGTGAAGGCAGATCTACAACCACAGCTCCGTTTTGGAGGTGGGGTGCATGCTGGAGATTGGGGGCCATGGAGACAGTGAGAGGTCTTGAGGGAGGACTGCGGAGGCCACTGGGAATCTTCACAGAAGAGACGGCGGACGTGGACCTTGAAGGAAGAGCAAGAAAACTCCACATTAACAAGGGAGAGACAGGGCGCCGGCGTGTGCAAAGCATGGAGGCCTGATGATAAGAGGCGTGTTCAGGGAAGGCAGTTTAGATGGTTGGAACGCAGGCTGTGTCCAGTGTGGGGACGTGGGGAAAAGCTGGGCTATATATGAGCCAGAAAGGAGGAGCTGGGTCAGATCAGGGAGGACCTGGGACTTTGCCCATGTTTTCTAAACCAAGTGTGTATTAATGATGATGATGATATGGTGATAATGATGATGATATAGCTAACACACAGCGCTCTCTATTTCAGAGGCTGTCCTAAGCATTCAGTACATGTTCCATTTTCTCCTCCCTCAACCCCTGTGAGGTATGTACTATTAGCATCCTCATTTTTCCACATGAGGAAACGGAGGCATGAAGAAGGGAAGTTACTTGCTTAAGGGCACACAGCTGAGAGTGACAAGGATTTAAACCCAGATAATCCGACTCCAGAGCCTGTGCCCTGAGCCACCAGGACGGGTGTGATGCACCCTCCCAAAGCCCCCAGAGGGTGCCAGCTGCCCCAGGACTGAGCATTTCCTCATCAGGCTGGGTCCTCCCCCTGCCAGACCGCCCATCACCTCTCACCCCCTCTCTCAAGCAGACAGGCGAGGGACGGCAACCAGGAGCCTGGGTTTTTTTGGGGAGCATCTGTGCACAGGTTCAGAACATCTGCCTCCATTTTGATCTGATTACTCCCATTCTCTCTGTGCTGGCAGGAGACCGCACCTGCTTCCCATGGTCTTAATTGAGCCTCATTTTTGTTTTTATTTACTTAGCACCAGGATGGGAAGAATGGGCTCCAGTGCGCAGATGAGAAATGGCTGGTGAAGAGGCGGGGGCAGTGCTTGCAAAGTCTCACGTTTTGAGCCAGGGGAGCCCTGGCCACGGACAGGGATACCCCCAGCCCCCAAACCTTCAAGGACTCCCCAGCTGCATTAGCCACTAAGGTCCTCATTCCCTGAAGTGCAAGTCGAGCCTCGCCTTGATTTCACCCTGAGTTCGAATCCCACCTCCCCTATTTAGTAGTTCTGAGAACTTGGCTAAGATACTTAATCTTTTAGAGCCTCCGTTTCCTCATTTGTAAAATGTGATTAATAATACCTGCCTTTCAGAATCAATGTGATATAAATGATAGTCCATTAAGCGTCTCACCTGGGGCCAGCCCAGAGTAGGTACTTAAGGGTTTTCTCCATGTTTTATATATCATCCTCTCCAAATCCCCATGAGGTATGCAGTATTATCACTCCCACTTTCCAGATGAGGAAACTGAGGCATGGAGAGGAGACGTTCCTTGCCTAAGGTCAAGTAGCAGAGGTCAAATGGCAAAGACTTCACATCCACCAGTCACTCCTTCTATCTGGACCATCATTCCACAACACACTGCCCTTTGTCCAAACTAGACTGTCGGCTGCTCGCACTTCCCAGCAGCGATGCCTTTGCTCATGCAATTCCCTCCAGCTGGCTGCAGACTTTAAGGTCTGTCTCTAGTGCTGCCCCCTTCAGAAAGCCTTTTCCGATTTCACAGAATGGTATTTCTCTCCCCGCTCTGAACTTGGGTCTTTCTTGGATATTAAATCCAAGAGTTTGAACTCCAGCCCTAGCCCTGCTACCTAACTGGGGGATATGACCACAGATAAGTCCCCTCGGAGCCTGAAACACGGGTCATACCTTGAATTCAGCTAGTCCTCGTTTCAAATCCTGCCCTCACTTTTGACTAGCTGTGGCCTTGGGTGGCTTATTTAAGTGGGCCTCTGATTCCATTCTGTTATTATGAGTAGAAATACCTGCACAGTGCCCAGGGTCATGAGAAGCAGCAGAGCAGGTGGCTGCACACACACCTGGATTCCGGAGCCAGGCTGCCTGGGCTCAAATCCTAGCTCAGCACCCAAGTGACCTTGGCAAAGCTACTTAACCTTTCTGTGCCTCCGTTCTTCCATCTGTGACAAGAAAATGCTGGTAATGATACCTAACACACAGTGTTATGAGGGTGAAATGGGGTAACATGTGTAGAACAGCTCGAATAATACCTGACACTTAATAAAGGCGCACAGTAAGTATTGGTTGCTACAATAGCTCGTGATTGTTTGGGGGATTATTTGAGACTGTGAAAGTCCTTTGTAAATTTCCAAGCTGTGGACCAACATCAGGAATCCATTTGTTCTCTTCTGCCCTCGACCTCTGCCACTTGTTCCTGGCCTTATCCTCCTCAAAGGGCAGGGATCAAGTCCCATGGTCTATGTTGCTACAAAGGCTTTGCTCTAAGTCCTGTGCTCAGTAGGCAAAAACCAGGTGTCCTGCTTGGGCAGGCAGCCTGCCTCAGTTTCTCTGAGAGCCTGAGCTGTAGCCACACTGGGCGGTGAGGCAAGCAGTTGACCCCCTGCCCTCCTAGCCTGCTGCTAGTCCCTGTAGGTACTTCCTGGAGAGGCCCAGCCCAGTCTCTGGAGATGCCTGCCGTGGGCCATCCTGACCTGGGATCCACTGCACGGGCTAGGCCTGCCTGGGGAGGGGCAAGGGGAAGGCCTCCCAAGACCCCTCCTACTCTGACTTTGCAGAAGTCCAGCCCTCTGGGGTCCCAGAAACTTCCTGTGCCCCACCCTCTGTGGCCTGGGGGCTCTGCTGGGGGACATCTCAGCAGGAGTAGGCACTTCGCTGGAGTGACAGGTGCAGGAGAGAAGGTTTTCCCCCTTCTGCAGTTTGCATTTACTTTTCCAACGGGTCAGTGAGTGTGGAGCCAATTCACAGAATTGCCGAGGCAGCAGCAGCAGCTGTGCGGTCAGCCTAGTCTATCAGTCAGCCATCAGGGCACTAACCAGGAGAGGCAGCACCACCGGCTCATCACGGAGGCCTAGGGGAGGTCAGCCCCGCTAAGTGAAGCAGCTGCCGCCACCGCCACCCCTATGCCTGGCTCAGCCCCCAGCTCCTGGCGGCGGGTGGTGGCTGTGACAGAGCCCACTGAGCACCCCAGGGAGCAGCACAGGAGGCAACAGCAATCACACAGCATCTGCGGAAGTTGTCGAAACTGGCACGCCCAGGTTCAAATCCCAGCTTGCATCCACCAGCTGGGAGACCTAGGGTAAGTTTCTTAACCTCTTGGAGTCTCAATTTCCTTAGCTGAAAAATAGGCACCGTCACGATGCCTATTTACAAGGCTCTTGGACGAACTTAAACAGATTAACATGGAAAGCACCTAGTCAGTACATGGGCCACAGTGAGTACCCCCTATGCCTGTAATTATGATTAGGAGATTGTAGATAAGCATCCAGCTTGGGCGGTTCAGATTCTGTGGAATTTCATTTTTCCATCTGGGTAGATAACACAGAGACACTGCAGGATTATTCTCACTTTGTTTTCAAGAACCTACTGTGTGCCAGGCTGAGGGCTGGTTCTGAAACTGGGGTGAGCAGCTTGAACAGGATGAAACCCCTCCCTCAGGTAGCTCACAAGTCTGGTTGGTGAGCAGATGTAGAACCATGAGGATTAACCGGGAAACCAAGGGAGCTGGGGCGTGGAAGGGCAGAGGAAGAGACTGGCTCTGATGGGGGCCAGGGCAGCTTCTGAGGGGGTGACATATGCAGGCCCGTGACATAAGGTGAGGAGATGTCCCAGACAGGTGGGAAATGAGCCAGAATTGTAGAGGGAGCGGTCTGCAGTTTTCCTGGTGCCAGACCACAGAGGGCCTCGAATGCCAAACCTAAGACCCAGGCTGTTACTCGCCAGCAGCAGGTAAAGGGCACCTGACGCACCAGCCTCACACCGGTACGTAGGGTGCTGCTAGCTCAATGCATAGTGCATAGCGAGGAGAAAATGTGCTTGGTTTTGCAAAACCCGATAGTCTATAGCTAACCCAGAGCCGCTGGATGAGAGTGTACTTCTCACACTCAACGGGGAGTCACAGCATCACAGAAGGTTGTGCAACAATTTCCTTTAAATAACAAATCTCCTTGGTGTCTTCTTTCTTTCTTTCTTTCTTTCTTTCTTTCTTTCTTTCTTTCTTTCTTTCTTTCTTTCTTTCTTTCTTTCTTTCTTTTTTTTTTTTTCAAGAAAATATCCTTGGTATGCAAGATGTGGCAGACCTCTGCATTGAGCTCCTTGCCATGTTTCTTTCTTTTTAAAAAAATTTCATTGTAAATGTACGTAACATAAAATTTAACTGTCTTAGCTATTTTCCAGTGTATAAAGTGCTAATTGTGCAACCAGTCTCCAGAACTTTTTCATCTTGCAACACTGAAACTTTATATCCATCAAAGAATAACGCCTCATGTCTCCCTTCTCCTAGCCCCTGGCAACCACCATGCTACTTCCTGTCTCTATGATAAATTTGACTACTCTGGGTACCTCACATAAGTGAAATCATGCAGCATTTGATTTTTGTTATTGGCTTATTTCACTTAGCATAATGTTTTCAAGTTTCATCCCTGTTGTAACATGTGTCAGAATTTCCT
Organism: Hipposideros armiger; assembly: GCF_001890085.2. Lineage (NCBI taxonomy): Eukaryota > Metazoa > Chordata > Mammalia > Chiroptera > Hipposideridae > Hipposideros > Hipposideros armiger. The sequence continues at coordinate 35,090 of NW_017732042.1, read as the reverse complement.
TCCTTTTCAGGTTAAATAATATTCCATTCACATGGTGGTATACACCACATTTTGTTTATCCATCTATCCATTCATGTCCACTTGGGTTGTTTCCACCTCTTGCTATTGTGAACAATGCGCTATGAACACGGGTAAACAAAGGTCTGTTTTGAGTTTTCACCTTGCCGTTCTTTCAGGTGTATACTCAGAAGTGGAATTGCTGGATCATACAGTAATTCTATTTTTAATTTTGTAAGGATCCACCTTATTATTTCTGGCCAGAGACTCTTAGACATAGGAGGAACTTCAAAAACCACAGACCTCTGATTATGGACAGGGAAATGGGGGGCCCAGCAAAGGGCCCCCCCTTTTTTTTCTGCCTGTCATGTGAGTTAGTGACCCAGTCAAGACCAGAACCTGGAGTTTGGGGTTCTCAGTGTATGGCTCTGGCACCTTTAAAGACAGAGATGGAACACCCCACTGTTACGTGATGATTCTACCCATGTCAGCAGATGGGGCCAGGAGCCCAGAGGGACAGGGGTTCCTGGAATCACACTGCTGGCTGGGCAGGTGGGTAGGCGGCCTCCAGGACTTCCAGCCCCCCGGAGCTCTGGGAAACCTTCCCATTCTGAGCTTTAGTTTGGGAGACAGAGTCCCCCGCTCTGAGGCTCCAAAGCCCCAGCAAGTTGACGAGAGTGCAGTTGGATGCTGTGGAAAGGGCACGTGGAAACCCCAGACCTAACCGTGTGGCCGTAGGTGAGTCATTCGCTCTTTGTGGGCCTCAGTTTACCTTCCTGTACAGTGGGAAGGGGGGCAGATAATCTCCTGGGGCCCTTGTACTTTGCTCTTCCCCATCTGAGGAAGCCTGTTTCTAGGGCGTTGACCAGCTCCCTCTGGTGGAGACAGCAGCAGTCCTTCATTTGGACGATGGCTTCCATAGCCCCAGGATTCTCCGCTTTACAGCGAGGGAAACCAAGGCTCTGGGAACAAGGAGACTGCAAAGAGGGTGGGTGAGAACCCAGACATCCAGGCTCCCGTGACAAGAGCACTCACCCTTCCCTTTTCTCTCCCTCCTCACCATGACTAGGAATGGATGGGGGGCCCCAGCCCACGCAGATTCTCTGCTGTTTACTCCCCAGAGCCTCCCCTAGGGGTCAACATTGCTGGGCATTAAAGGGAACAGCTGCCCCAAATGCCTTCACCCTCCAGCTCTGGGAGAGGCCCTGTGCCCTCAGGGTCACTCTGTCACCCTGAGCTCATTAAGGATGCATGAGGTTCAATATGTGAGTGAGACCAAGAGGCAGCTGGGTCTATAATAAACTTCCCCTCCCACGCTGGCTGGCAGGCACTGTGGAAACATTAGGTGGTGGCCAATATCACTTATTTATTACTGAGCACTTAGGCAGCTGTCCTGGGCTTCTGCCTAGAGCACCCCATCCCTCTTCCCACCTACCAGGCTCTTCTCCTTATCAGGCCACCGCCTCTCTGCTTCAGCCCGTTCTGTCCTGAACTGTTCATGCCCCCAGGGCTTTTCACACAGAGGTCAGGCTTATCACAGCCACACAGTGGCACCTGGGGCTGGGATTGCCGATCTCACCCCAACACTCCAGGTATAGACAGAGGGTAAGAGATTCACTCAAGGGCACACAGTTGGTAAGTGGCACAGCCCGGACTGAACTCCACTCTAGTTCATGGACTGTCCTGAGTCCTCAGGCAGCTCTGCCTGCTTGGAGAGGCACTGGGGTGCAGGCAGGGGGAACCTGGTTCCGATAATGTCAGTGACCGCATGGGTGGCTCTGCTGTAGAGGCCAGTCTCGCTCGCTCGTAGATGACGGAGACTGCAGGTCGGGCCTGGAATTCCAGAATGCACCCTGCCCTTGCTGGCTGTGTGTCCTTGAACCAAGCACCCAGCTTCTCTAAGCTGCTGCTGCCCCATCCTCCTAGCTGGAGTTATAACCAGGACACCGTCCGTCCTGCCTTGTGAGGCTGTGAGCCCTGTGTGATAACGCTGTGGGTCTGAGAAGCCCTGACAGCCGGAGGCTACTGTTTTACCCTTGTTGTTAGAGCATAGTACTCTTGGGGAAAGAAAATAACCCCAGAATCTTCTGAAGGAAGACCTGACTCCCACCCTATAGATTCTGGAAAAGCGCAATTCCTACCACCTCCAACCCCAGGAGTCCCAGAAGAGGGGACAGTCAGCCAGCCCCTCTTTTCCACCGTGTCTTATTATCATTGAGGTCAGAGCCAGAGGAGCCTGAGGGACTTCTTGTTTAGATGCTGAGGCCCAGAGAGGGAAAGGGGCTGGCCCAAGGTCACACAGCAACCAGCGGAGGACTGTGGTCTCTGTTGGCCACTTCCATGCCCCTTGCCCTGTGCTGCTGGCCGGGTGGGCATGGAGCCTGGTTCAGAGGAGGACCTACAGACATCACAGGCAGAGTCCCCTCTCCCAGGACACCCCGTGAAATGGGGTGGGAAGACAGCAGGGAGGGATGGGAGAGGCTTCTGAAGACCCAGACAGCTGGCTTTATGGACCCGAGGGATGGAAGAGGCCCTTCCTCTTGTGCCTAGGATTGGGCTCGGGGCTGGGACAGGAGTGGGGGACTCCAGTCACGGGGAAGCAATTATCCTGGCCCCCTGGTAGCATTTGATCCTTCCCCTAACCATGCTCATGGTTTCCATTTTCCAGTTGAGAACACTGAGGCTCAGTGAGGTGAGTGGTTTTCCCAAGGCCACACTGCTTTGATTCTGCTTCGCGGGAACCCAGCCCTACCAGCCTTCAGCGTCGGCATGCTTCGCCCGGTTCCATGCTGCCTTCATGGGCCCCTTTGCGCAGGCGCAGGCGCAGGCTCAGGACTCGGGTTCTGCCTCGCTCCGGCCGCTGCTTCCCTCCCGGGAGGGGGCTGGGCTGCGCCTTATGCCTGCGTCCTTTTGCCCTCTGGGCTCTGGTCAGAGCCTGGCCACAGTGGGCACACCAGGCTGCCCTGGTGAGCGGTGACGTCAGATTTAGCACACTGTCATGCCACTGCCACCCCCAGGCTGCATCAGCAGCTGCCTGGCTGAATTATTCATCGGGCTTTGTTTATCCTTCCCTTCTTGGCTGTGAGTGGCTTTCAAAACCCCACACAGCCCCCTCCCAGGTCCAGCTGCCCTGGCCTCCATCCCCTCTCCAACTTGGCCACCAGAAAGCTGCCTTAGGACTAGGCCATGTGCAATTATTCAGGCCTCGTTTGGCCGGAGTCAGGGTGAACATTGGGGCTGGAGGACAGTCTAGGCCATGTGGTCTGTCCCACTGGGGGCACAGACAGAGACGGAGACCTCTCCAGCTCCAACTGCATCTCCATCTGAGCTGAAACCCAAGTCCTATTGGATCTAGAGCCATCTACCAGTTGTGAGCCCAGGGAGCAGAGGGCACCCTTCTGAGCGCTTCCTAAGCTTGAAGCACAGAGACCCACACACAGCTCGCCATCCGTGCTCGAGGATGCGGCTCCCATCGTTCAGCAAAGGGGTGACACGTTCTATCAGAAGGGCCAAGACAGCCCCTCAGGAGTGAGACAGCCCAGGTGTAAATCCTGACTCTTCTACTTTGCGGCTGAGTAGCTTTGGGCAAGGCCCCTAACCGCCCCGTGCTCAGTTTTCTCATCTGCAAAATGGGGACAGCAGTTGTTCCCACCGTGCGGGATTGTTGTGTAGAGTGCATGAGAGCATACCTCCAGCACGCCGGGATGTACTAGCTGTTCTACCTACACACTACTCTGCATTGCCTTTGCTTGGTTATTTGCTTGCTTCTTCCATCATCCTGAGAGCTTTTTGTAAAAAAAGGCACTGGGTCGTATTTTTCTCGGCATCTCCAAGAATTGGTCCTGCAGTGGCTCCTACTAGATGCTTGGTAAATGCTTGTTGAATGAATGAATAAATGAATGAGTGAGAAATTGCTCCCTAGAGATGCCATGGGTTGATTTAGGAGGCAGTGAGGAAGCTCCTGATTGCCAGGAGTGCTCCACTGGGTCATGATTCACCAGGCATTTCATAGCGAGGATGGATGCCCTGGTGAGTAAGATGCTCTTTAAAGCTCCTCCCCTCTCATTAAGCTGCAGTGGTTCTAGGATTCAACGAATACATGTGGGGTGTAGGAGCTGGTGATGGTAGTGGATGATGATGATGATGATGATGATGATGATAAAGGGATAAATCCTACAACAACTCGAGGTGGGGTAAAAGGACAGAAGAAACAGCCAATCCACTGGTCCAGCCTATCAGACATTGTGCTCCTCACGGGCAAGGATTTATGGCTTCTCCTCTGTATTCCTGGTACCTGGAGCACAGGAGGCACACAATAGAAGTTTGCTGAATGAATGGGTGTCCTTAGTCCTTAGGCAATCAGGCAGACTCGGGACTTACCCCCCTTCCCAACCCAGCATACAGATCCCTCAATCTGCCCCGAGTCCGTTTCTGTGGCTCTTCCATCTTGTCCTTTGCCTCAGTTTCCCCAGCCATAAAAACGGGTCACGTGCATTATTTGCCTTCCCCTGGTAACCTCATCCAAACTGGGTGGCCCTGTCCCCACCGGGCCTGCCTGGCTGGACCCCTGGCCATCAGTCTCTGGCAACCACAGACTGGGGGTGCCACACTCATGCTGCAGAGCGCTGATAAACTATTTTGATATTTCTGTTGCTTTCAGAAAGACAGCTTCCAAGATTTGAGACCAGGTGGTGTTGGTCTTTTTTTGGAGTTGCTAATTAATAATTTAACTTCACATAATGATAATTTTATCTCGTTGCAGTTTGTGGATTTATGATTATCTCATCCATCCGGTGTCTGGTGCTCAGCATTGAGCATCTCTCCCGCTGTCTACTGGAACGTGCTGTTGGGAGAGTTTCCCCACCAGAGAGGCACCTGCTTGGGAGGTCTCCCAGACCCATCTCCTTGGCTTGGCCGCTGGAGTCTGCGGGGTTGGACGGCTTTTTGGAAATCTCTCAAGGGCTGTTTTGCCTGGGCACAGCGGATGGAGCCACTCACCGTTCCGCTCTGATCATCTTGGTTTCTGTGGAAATGGGTACCCAGAGGAAGTCCAGTCGTAGCCTGTCATCAGCCTGAGAGCATGTCACAGCTGGCCCCAGCCTGCCTTCCGCAGACAGGGGAAATGAGGCTAAACACTGGGAAGGGCTAGCTTGGGGGTATTTATGTAGCAGACAGTCTCAGAGCCTGTCCTAGAGCCCGAGTCACATGGCCCTCCAATACATTTCCCCTTTGTGCCAGCTGACCCATCCTGCACGCCCCTTCCCTTGAATGAAGAGACTGGGCATTTGGTGGGGCGTGGCCCAGGAGCGTTTTGGACAGAAATGAGGGGGGAGCACTCGGGCTACCTTTTCCCGTAAGGAGAGGAGTCTTCAAACTGGGGCTCAGGCCCTCACTGCCACTCATGCTGGCAGTGGAGAGTGGCGGGTAAGCCAAAGGGGCGTGGCAGGCAGGGCTGGGAATTCCTCCTGAATGTGTGCAAAACCCTTCTGTTCTCCAGATCAGGCCGGTGAGACTGGCATCCCATTGTCCAGAAATGGGCATGACTTAGATTCAACTGACCCGGAAAAAACAGCAGAGCTAGGACCAGGGGCTAAAAATGTTCTAGACTTAAAATGCTGGGACATTGGAGAGGGAACATGGAGGCTGGAGCAGGAGGCAGCAGCCCGGCTCTGGGGGGCCATGGTTGACATCATCTTTAGCCTCTGAAGGATCTGAAGCCAGGAGTGACTTGACTGCTAGGGGAGACCCTTTGCCTTGAGGGGCTTTGGTTAATTTTCCTGCTATTAGGAGGGCGCTGCGGGGAGGATGTTGGAAGCAGCGTCTCTGCCCAGCCTGGGCACAGGGCTTTGCTGAGTCTCCTCTGACGGCCCAATGGGGCTGTGGAGCCAGGTGAGGCTTCTGGGCTCCCCCACTCTGTCTACCAGGGCTCTCGGTTTCTTTCCCCTCTACCCAGAACTGGGCTGGTGAGCAGGCCCCAGGTTGGGCTCAGGCCATGCTAATGAGATGCTAATGTTGAAGACCAGATTGACTGTGGTTTCAAAGTGTTTTGGGGACCCTTCTGACAGCTTGAGGAGCCCCCCCAGCCACTCTGGGCAGCTTGAGCTCTAAGCCAGGATGCTCTCCCAGCAATTTTACCTGCCACTTCTCATTACAGCTGATGCCCACGGTACCTGCCCAAGGCCACGGGGGCGTAATGGGCCACATTCCATCCCGGAGTTCCCCGGCAAGCTGGTTGGGACCCTGGTCTAGTGGGCTCTCTGGGGACCCTGCAGGCTTCATGGGGCCAGGATCAGGTCTTGCCTATTCCGGATCCCTTTGGCTGCAGCTGAAGCGTAAGATCTCACAAGGACCCCTCCTGCTTAGAACAACATGGTGGCTTTTCTTTGTTTTGGTTTTTCTGACCCAAGGCCTGCCACAGTTTGCATTCAGACAAATCTCAACTGTGACACAAGCTTTCTCCCCTGGATGCTTAGAATTCAAGAACCTTAGAAGGTCAGACAGAAGAACAGTCCTTAAGGATCAGCAAATGCAAGGATTTTTTTTTTAAGCATTTGTTTTGATTTACTTTAAAAACTGTCCAAATAAGATATATGCAAATTGAAAAAAATTTTAAATACCAAAAGGCATGTAATACAAAAGCATACTTTTTCCCTCCCCTTTCTACCTCCACTCTTACTCTCCAAGGACAACACGTTTTAAACTCTTAAAGCTGCTTCTTGGAAAAAAAAAAAAGCTGCTTCTTTTGCTATTGGCCTTCATATTTCTAAATAATATGCGTACAAATATGATGCTGTTTCTTGCTTTATCGCTTTTAGATATTATCTATTGCCTCCCTGTTATGGTGGACAAGGATTTCGCTCTATTACCCACCCACTGCTGTCCCTTCCTCCTCATATATTTATATTGTTTTTTTTGGTCAAATCTACAACGTTATTCTGACAATAAATGTGGCTCACTTCAGTCAAGCAATGGACTATGATTTTCTTTTTCTTTCTCATACATCTTTTTTTTATTGTGTGGCAAAGATAGTGCTCATCAGATATTTCTCAACTTCCCTTCCAGTCAGGTTGGGGTCATGTGACTAGATTATCCCTTTGGGGTAAGGCAGTTAAGAGCCTATCTGCCTCTTCCATCTCTCTCTTCCCTAGAGAGGAGACTGTGCAGGCCATGGGCTCCATATTGCAAATACAAAAAGGGGGACTGCCTGGTCAGTATGGAATGTGATGTGAGTGAGAAATAAACTCTTAATGCCTAACGGGATATCCAGCATTAACAACCTGGATTAATATCCCCAAAAGTAATAATCATCTCACATTTTCAATTACATCATTTCCTTACATTTTTTTCCAAATGGTGCATCAGATCTACACTCCCATTATTATTAGTATTTTGGTTCATAAGTGTCTTACATCAGCTCATCAATCTCTTCTCTTTCTCTGTATTCTTCCCTCTTGGAGCCCTGAATGTCTTCTTTTAATCTGGCCTATTACTCTCGTGGCCTGCTGCGAAGTTTTCAATCCTGGGAATTTCCCACCAGTCTCCTGTGTTGAATTTCCTGTTTCCTGGATTCTATTTTCTTGGTTAAGTTTCCACTTTTGCTAGAGCATATCCTCTGGTAGCTTACTAATTAAAACAGTGTGAAGTGAACTTACATATCTAAAAAATATTTGTATTCTCAGCTTATATCTTAATTGTGTGTCTAGGTATAGAATTCTATATTAAAATAATTTCCCCCAAGAATTTTAAACTGCTTCATTATTATCTAATATCCAGTGTTGCTCTTGAGAAGTCTTATAGCCATCCTGATTCACGTTCCTTTGTATAAAACCTGTTTTTTCTTGCTGGAAGCTTTTAGAGTTGCCTCTTTGCCTGTATGTTCTGACGTTTTACAATAATATGTCTTGGAGATGGGCCTATCTATTGTTCTGGCCACTTGGTAGGTCCTTTAATCTGGAGGTTCACATTTTTCAGGGCTGGGAAATTTATTTGAATTTATTTCTTTGATAATTCTCTTCCTTCTATTTTCTCTGTTAATTGAGTACCAGCCTCTGGGTTGATAACTGGCATCAGCCATGGTTACAATGATGTTTCATAATAAACCAACCCCAAACTTGGTGGCTTAAAACATAATTACTTATTCTCATGGATCTGGGGCTGAGAGTCACTGATTTAGGCTGAACTTGGTTGAGTGGCTAATGTCCACTGGGTTTATCCATATATCTTGGGGTAGGTTACGGGATGGTTGATCTAGGATGGGATTGTCTGGAGGAGTTTATCTCTGCTCCAAATGTTTCTCACCCTCACTGTGGGACCAGGGTGCTAGCCCAGGAATGTTCTCATGGAGATGACCAAGAAGTAAGAACCCAATGACATAAGAGCTTGAAAACCTTTGGTCAACTTCCCCCCACTAACATCAGATGGCAAAACCCAAAGTCAAGAGGCCTCTGTAGGGTGGGGAACTGCAAAATCACACGGCAAAAAATTTGAATATTAGGATGAGTAAAGAATTAGGGCAACCAATACAATCTACCACAATCTTTTAAATGGTATATATTTTTTTCTTTTTTTCCCCACATTTGCCACATTGATCTACTTTCTGGGAGATTTTGTTGACACTATTTTACAATATATGTTGTATTTTATTTCACATTTCTAATTTTCTAGAGTTCTTCTTTGTTCTCCATTTTTTCTTTTCTCATAGCTTCCTAGTCTTCTTTTATGCTATCTCCATAAGAATATTTATTAGAGTTTTTCTGTAATTAAAAAAAAATTCTTTACATCATTGCTCTTTCCCCCTGGGTCATCTCCCCACCTTTGCTTTGCCTGATCTCCATCTTGGTGGTAGAGCACAGAGCGTGGTGGGCTAGAGTGTGAACGTGGAGACAGGCTGCCTGGGGCCATAGCTCAATTATATGGCTCACTAACAGTTGACCTTACTTGGGCTTGGCTGTTTCTGCCTCAGAGTCCTCATCTGTTAAATGGGAACAGAAATAGTAATCTACCTCCTAGAATTGTTGGGAGGATTAGAAAAGTCATTGCCTGGAAAGCACCTGGAAGAATTGCAAGCACACAGCGCGAAGCCTTAGGTATTAGCTTTCTATGCTGGAATCTCTTCGGAAAAGCTGATTGGAGGTTTCACGTCCAGGAGTGAGGCTTGTGAAAAGGTGCACTTTAATGTAAAGCATGGGGTGGTGAGCTTGCCCTTTTCCTTGGACATGTACTGGAATTTCAAGCTGTTTACATTTTCCTCCTATTCAGAGCAATTTCTCCTCCTGTGAAGACGGCAGTGAAGAGTTTTAGGGCCGATGGGGGTGAGGAGCCTGGTGCTCAGTCATTTCTGTTTAGATTTCCACTGAATCCCCATTTCCAGCCCCAGGGCTCGCTTCCACCTTCCTGCGCTGGCACCTGAACCCCTCAGGGTGTGCTATCTAAATTTTAGGGGGTTCTAGGAGAGGAAGGCAACAGAGAAGTCAAAGTTGAATTTCAAACTGAGCTGCAGGACCTCTTGTTCAAATGAAACTTTCCATGGCAGCCAACGGGTAAAGCACAGGAAAGAACCTCCCTGGTGGGGCCTGGAGACCCCCATTTCCTCTCCCTCCCGCCCCCCCCAGCCCCCTTCTGAGACAGTGGATCTCCAGCACTCAGTTTGAAAGCACCGAAACCCAAAGATCCCTGCCTTCATTTTACAGATGGCCAAGCTCAGTGAAGAGAGGAAAGTGCCTGGAACTTGGCCTCTGACCCTCCAGTTCAATGCTTTCCCTTCCACGCTTTGTCACCTCTGAATAGAGGGTATGGTGGCTGATTTCCATTTCACTGTTTTTAAAAGGTTAAAGTCTCGACTTTCCTCCCTACAAACTCCTTTTGGGTCTGGTGTCTCTGATTCTATCTTGACGTTCTGTTTTCACACCTGCCACCTCTGGGGATAATGACAAGAAACACATAATTGCTACCTGCTGGGTAAAGTAGCTCTACCTTTTGTTTGACCTAAAAGGTTCTCTTCCCAGGGCTTGGCCCCCACCAGCCTCTCTGATCTGATCTCCCACTTGCCTCCTTTAGGAGCCTCCGTCCCAGTGAACAGAATGTCTGCTCCCCTAACCTGCACCCCACACACTTTAAAAGCCACCCAGGTCATGAATTCGAACAGCCGGCCAAGGTGAGGTACACCTCCATCCATTTCTTTGTCTCTCCAGGGCAAAATTCTATCTTCTTTCAAGGTTCAGCACAAATGCCACCTTTTTTGGAGAAACCTAGTCTTGAGTAAATTACTTGATCTCTTGAGCTTTGTTTATTCATCTGTAAAATTGGTGGCATCGGGCCTGCCCACCTGGGTTTTGGGGGAGATTAAATATGCTACCATAAGGCTTGGCACAGCGCTGGTCATGCACTTAAAAAGTGGTTCAATAAATGTTAGCTGTTATTATTGTGTGTGCATCTATTGTGAAAATGTCCCGCTCTGTCTCTTGGTGTATGTCTAATTTTTCCACTACATGGGTGGGTCTCAACTCTGACTATGCATTAGAAACACCTGGGGAGGGGGCGCGCTTTTTAGAAACAAGGTTGCCTGGACCCTATTTCAGATCAATTGACTATAAATCTCTGGGGATGGGGCCCAGACACTAGTATTTTATTTTATTTTTCTCCCCGCACCCCCCCCAGACACTAGTATTTTAAAAGCCTCTCAGGCCATGGATTCTATCAACTAACCAGGGTTGAGAATGCTGAATTGGCCCATAAGCTAGCTGCCTGACAGGAAAGGCCAGACATTGCCCATTTTTATATCATACGCAACACTTTACATCCAGGATTCCACAACTGTTGCGTGGATGAATACATGAACAAGTATTAGAAACAAAGTCAGAGTTGGAATGAGAGGGTCTTTGGGCATGTGAGTTTTGCATGGAGGTTAATGGGGCTCAGGCCTGGTTGGCTGATGGGGGCCCAGCAGAAGGCCCTGGGAAGCCTGTGTGTGTCTGAACGTGAGGCTCTGCGCCCAGGCCTGGGAGCCACATTTACATGTAGCCTGGGACTCTTTAGACTTCATCGCAATCCCGTGAGTAGGTGTTTATTGTTACTCTTATTCTTCCTGATGACCCTACTGGACAGGTGAGGACACCGTGGCCCAGAGACATCATGACGTGTGCATGGCCTCCCTCCGGGTCAGACAGCTGCAGATCCAGGCCCTGTGTCTCCTGATTTTCTCCTGTGCTTGGTCCGTCTCTTTGGAGTGAGGCTCAGAGCCCACACACTGTCCTCCAGGAGTGGGTCATGCAGAGGGGAGCAGAGGAGTGGGGAGTCGCCTCTGAGAAGTTGGCTCCAGGACTGTGGTTCCTCTTGGGGACACATGTGAGGGGGCCTGGGGAAGCTTCAGCAGTCGTGGAACTCTGTGTGTGTGTGTGTGTGTGTGTGTGTGTGTGTGTGTATACCGTGTGTAATGCTACACGTGTGGCTATGCTTACGTATTTCTTGCTTCCTGTGTGTGGTGCGTGTGGCCACGCTGTGCATTATGTGTGCTGTTGTATGGGACGCAAGTTTGGTGTTGCTGTGTTGCGTGTGTGCTGTGACTTCAGCAGCCCCCTGAGTCCCTCTGAGCCTGCTCCTGTGGCGATCAGGAGACCTGTCGCCAGCTGAGAGTTCAGGGACTCAAGTGGCTGCCACTCTCCAGGAAAGAGCACAGTGGGGACTGTCGCCTCCTCGAGTCTAGGCTCCAGTGCCCTTGTGGGCACCCCTCTCTGTCCAGCACCCCACACCTTCCCTCTCTCTGGCCCTGCTGCCCCAGCCACAGCTGCCCGTGCTGGCCCTGTGTCCCAGAGAAGCAGGCACGTGTGAAAAGGAGGGGGCTGCCTGTGGCTTTCCCGGTCCTGCCAGGCCCTTCGCTGCCTTGTACCTGCTGAGCCCTCCCAGCTGCCTGGCTTAGCTTCGGTGGGACAAACTCCCCTGGGCATCTTTACTCCCAGTTGTGTGTTAATGACTTCATCTCCTGCCTCCCCATCTACCTCGGAACTGGTGATAAGGGTCACCTTGCCACATAACTTAACCCCTGTTCCAATAGGAGGTGGGAGGGGCAGCCGGCAGCCTGGGGAGCAGGTTGAGGGATGCCTAGGCCAGGGCTGTGGTCAGGAGGGCTCTACGTATGAGGAGCTATGTACCCGAATCTGGCCCCCACAGCCCCCTTCCTTCTTATAGTAAATGCACAGAGGACCATCTCAAGGGTGGAAGGTCCTTAAAAAGAGGCTACCCTCTCATTGCTCAGGACCTGTAGGGGATGCGCCAAGCCCGTTTCATGTCAGAGAGGGGTATTTTCTAGAAAGATTAAACATGCTAACTTAAGACTTGGCACAGTGCTGGTCACTGTGGAAGGGTGGTGGCCCAGAGCAGCACAGCTTATCTGATCGGAGGCAGGCGGATGTCTTCAGTGGGCCAGAGTATTCCTCATGTTGCCTCTTATTAGTGATACCAAGGCTCTCTATCCCCTCCATCAAATGAGACTATCCTCTTTCTCCAGACTTCCCCTCCCCCCCCCCACATGTACCCCCTCCCCCGCTGCTCATGTCTTTAGGCCTTTAGTTCTTAGATAAAAAGGACTTCTTCCAGCATCGTCGGCTGATGTCTTATTGTGCCAAGGGTGAATTGAGGCCCAAGGCAAGAACCTCTCTCTATTTCTGACCCTCTGCCCACCCTTCTGTGTGACACTGGGCACGTCACTGCTCCCCTCTGGGTTTGGATTCGTTACCAATCAAAGAATCAAAGACTTTGCAGTCACTCCATGCCCCATCGTGGGGCATCACAGTGGGGTTCTAGGGTTCTCCTGTGCAGGGACCCAGGCCCCCTGGACCACCCAACTTCACAGTAAAGGAACTTCTAAAAGAGGCTCAAGGGTACTCAGAGGCCCTGGTGGTGACGGAAGGCCATGGAACAGGAAGGAGACAGCTTCCTGACCTTAACCTCCATCTCCAAGGACAAGCCAGATGGCAGTGGTGGGAGCATTAGTGACTGAGACAGAACTTTCCAGGAATGGAGAGACTGCCCCGGCTGGGGCAGGGACCACCAGACTGTGAGTCCCTGAGGGCATGTCGGGTTCCTCTCTGTGTCTCCAGTTCTTCACATCCTGTCTCCTCAGAGCTCGGTGAATGCTTGTTAGTTAAGAACTGAATAACTGAATGGAGAAGAGAGGGTAAGTTTGGTTAGATAGCCAACTGAGGAAAGAGGGGATTCTTGGGTTGTTGGGCCACATGGAAGAAAGGAGAGGAAATAGGGACAAAGACAAGTTATGATAGGTTAAGTTATGCTGTGGTAACAAACAAACCCCAAATCTCAGGGGCTTAAAGCAACAAAGATTTCTCCCCCACGTGTCCCATGTCTATATGGGGGATCAGCTCCCATAAACTTTTCTCACTATAGTCACTCAGGTACCTAAGATAAGGAAGCAGTCACCATCTTGGACATCAGGTCTCACACTAGCCATTCAAGAGTCAGTGTATCCCATTGGCGAGAAGTAGTCACATGGTTACTTTTGCTCATACCCTAAGTACAATCCTATCATATGCCTGGAAGACAGAAATATTTGCTAAATAGTGCTAATCAGAGCAATTTAAGAATTAGCCATGGGAAGCTGGAAGGGGTGGGGGGCTAGCTGACATCTCAGATCTCCACTGATCTACATCCCAGAGCTCCAAGCCTGTGGATTGCGTTCTCCTTTAGGATCATAAAGTCATACATTGGGCCCTGGAAAAGAAAGAGAGAAGGCAGGCTGCAGGTAAATGGAACTGAGCACCAGCTGTGAGCCAAGCGCTGAGCACTAGGGATACAAGAGAAGCACAGCTCCTGCCCCAATGGGTCCAATAATTATATAAGAAACAGTCAAGTATAAAGTAGTAAGAAGCTGTGATATCCTAACTCCAAGGTGGAAAGTGATCAGTCAGAGAAAGAGGGAGTGCGATGGTCTGGAGCTGACCTTGGTGGTTGGTGCATTTTCTCCTTGCCTCAGAGTTGGGGCTGCCCAACGAAGACACAGGCCAGCCAGTGCCGTTACATGGTTTCTAGTTCTTTCCTCTGCCTTCACCCAGGCCCCTCCAAGATAAGGAACCTCTGTAAATAGAGCCATTTCTGGGGGGGAGATCCAAAGACTCACCCCAAAGTCTTAAAAGTGCATTCATGTTGTCTCAGTAAGTTACGTGTTCTTATTAATGGGAATGTGGCCTTTCAATTGCATTTTCCAGTTGACATTGTGCTATCTTTGTTCTAAGCTCCCCCAATCCAATGAATAAAACCAAAATGAGAAAAGGAGAGGTGGGGGGTGGGGGTGGGGGGAGAGAGAGAGAGAGAGAGAGAGAGAGAGAGAGAGAGAGAGAGAGAGAGAGAGGGAGGAAGAAGAGAGAAAGATTGGGAAGCCTGGACCCCTTCGTTTGGGCAAGATAGGTTTGCTTTTCAATCATTTGGAGC
>NW_017732042.1:18777-19879 GCF_001890085.2 Hipposideros armiger | reverse complement strand
CTACAGCAGGGGTCAACAAACGATAGCCCGTGGACTGAATTCTGCCAGATGCCTGTTTGTGTTAATAAAGTTTTATTGGAACATAGCCATGTGCATTTGGTGACATACTGCTGATGGCCACTTTGGCACTACAGCAGCAGAGTTGAATAGCTGGGATCGTATGGTCCTCAAAACCTGCAGTATTTCCTATCTGGCTCTTGACAGAAAAGTTTGCCTACTCCTGTTCTATAACACTGGCTCTTAATCTGCTGTGGACTAGAAACACCTTTGAGAATTTGATAAAAAGCTTTGAAATTGAATACACGCGCATACACAGAAGATTTTGCATTCAATTTTGTGAGGACCAATGACCACTTGAATCCTCTCCATCAGCCTCCCAGGGGGGTCCATGGACACCAGGTTTAAAATTCTGTTGCCTAAGACTAGTGAGACTAGAGCTGAGGAAGTGATGGAGAGCATGGTATGCCAGTAGCTGGGGAAGCAGATAAGGGTCAAAGTCATATGTCTTAAAATTCAAAGCTTCAAAAAAGAGGGAATGCATTGCCCTAAAGCACGTCTGACATACAGTTAGCCACTTTGTGTGTAATACCTCCAGTCCCAGGAAACTCACCACCGTACATCATATTGTGCTGTGGCAGCAACGCACAGCTTGGGAGGAAAGCCCATCCTCACACTCAGCTGAGCTCTTGTAATGGAACTCACTGGTCCTCCTGGATGTGGAGGCCATGGTTCAGTGGGCGTAAGCTGATTTCCTGAGCTGATGAGGAGAGGTGAGGAGAAACTCGAAGGCAGGGGAGAGTCTGCCCACTCGGATCTTCCTGAGGCTCCAAGGGGAGGGGAAGGGAGAGGAACCAGGACCATCACGATTGATCAAATGCAGCCTCCCTTTCTTAAGGGAGTGGGTGGAGGGAGAACGTGTGTGTCTGAGAGCTAATGAAGTCATAAGCAATAGGAGGCGTGAGGCCTCTGTGAAGCAAATGGTGGGCCAAACGAGCTCATTTTTTTTTTTAGCAGAATTATTAAGTTAGCAGATGAAGGAAACACATTAGACATTATGAATCTTGTGTTTAGCAGAGCCCTTGATGGAGGGTTGTGTAGATGC
>NW_017732042.1:9880-18652 GCF_001890085.2 Hipposideros armiger | reverse complement strand
AACACTTGGCTAGGCAGGGGTGACTGTCCTCGTTTCAGAAGGAAAGATGGGCTCAGAGGGGGTGAGATGCCTGATCTCAGCTCACACAGAGTCAGTGGCGGAGGTTATGGTTGAATCCTGGTCCAAACCCAGGGCTCTTGCCCAGAGCTCCTGCCAGGAGCTCTCTGAAATAGAGCAAAAGGGCTTGAGAAAAGAGTCAGGTGAGAGGGGTGGGACAAGAACTGGGGAGGGCTGAGAGGCTCAGGTCGGGCTGAGGCAGGGGTAGGAGAGCAGGCTAGCTCCAGCGGCGGCAGGGCTGACTCTAACTGCTGCATTTAGGAAGGTGTGGGGGAACAACAGGTATTCAAAGAAGGGCAAGGTTGAGGAACCCAAGTCATGTGGGAATGGTTGGATGAGCAAACAAGGCTGTGTCACTTGCTTGAAACATTCAGAGGCCTTTCCAAAGTCAAGCACAAGGAAGAACCTTCTAACGCCAAAGCTTCTCAGGGAGTCCTGCAGAAATTTGGGAAGAGGGTGGGAGTATCTCTATTTGTCACTGAGATCTGCTAATGACCAGCCATGTGCTGGAACACAAAAGGGAGGGACTTGGTGACCCCTGGAGAGGCCTTCTAGTCTGAGGATTGCTCTCAGGCGTTGGGGTGACAGGACTTTCCAAATTCCCCCAGCACAGTGGGTGGGCCTTCACTTCCAGAGAACCGTTTTTCACAGTGAGAGCCAGACCCATCAACAATAAGAGAGAAGAGCAAAGTCAAGGAAGGAGGTGACTGAGAAGGGACAATGGCTCAACCCATCTGCCTACACATCTTTCCTGAGGTTCCTAGCATGTGCCAGGATCCAAGACAGACAGGACATGAGCCATGGGAAGGCTATAGTGCCGTGGGCAAGGTGAGGCATGGTTACCAATCTCTTTCATATGAGCTGGACATAGCCAAGGGCCACAAAAGGGTGCCAGACAAGGAGATGGGTTTGCTCAGAACCATAAGAGACCCCTTCTATCTGGGGCATCTTTGAAGGTCTTATGAATCACTGGTCTTTATAATACTGAAGAGCATTTGGCTGGAGGGAGATGGAGGGGAGACACTGCCTGCACAGGGAGAGGTGAGGGATGGGGAGATGGGGTTAGCCAAGAAGGTAAGAAAGGGCCAGATTTTGCAGGGCTTTGAATGCCAGTCTGAGTTCTTAACACTGGAGGCAGGAAGGCGCTGTTGAAGCTTTCCATGTAGGAGGGTCCGGATGAGAATCATGTGGCTTCTGTGTGTAGGCTGGGTGGGAGTGGCTGAGACTGGAGGCCAGGGATCCAGGGAGGGCATCAGTGTAGAATTCAGAGATATTGGCAGCCTCGGATTGGTTGCTGAGAGGAGCCAGTTAAAAGCAAAATGTTCTCTGCAGGGTTGCATGTGTGCACACCTCCAACTGAATGCTTATTTCTCTGGGTATACATTTTTGGGGGTGAACATGTTTGTGTATTTGTTTGCCAGTGTGCCTCAGGGTGTCTGATTTTTGTCTTGCCATGGAGGAGTGCACATGCCTGCCCCAGGAATCATTAGGCTTTGATTCTACATTTTGAGTGTGTGTGTGTGTGTGTGTGTGTGTGTGTGTGTGTGTGTGTACATGCACGTGTGCACAGCTCTGGAGGGACACAGTGCTGATAAACCCTGCTTTCAAGCTGTGGGAACAAGTCAGGTAGACAAATCTTGCCACAGCTCCAAGACCAGGCTCCTATCCACTTCCCTCTCTGGACCTCCTGCCACCATCCCTTGTGATGGCGTGGACGCTCCACAGAGGACACCGTGGGATAGTCTGTGTCTATCTCATGAGGGCTTCCCCATTCCCATACTGTGCCCATGACCATCTCCCACTCCTGCCCTTGGACTTTTAGATTACGCAGTAACTGCCCAGTGCAAATCCTTTCTAATTGTTTCTTAACAGAGAGATAGGACAGTGCTATGGGTAGAACCCTTGTCACTAGTTGCAGGACAGAAGAGGACCCCTCCCCACCATGCTGAGGCTAGCCCTACACCCTTCCAGCCAGGATCTCCCCAATGTTCTCACCTGGGTCAAAGACACCTTGACCTTGCCATTCCTGAGACCTGAGCCAAGAGGCATGTCCCACTTGCTCTGCAGGCAGCCTGGACAGGGTGTGAGAGGCTTCCCGAGGGTTTTCATCCTGGCGCTACTCTTGGCCTACTATTGGGTTGTCGGAAAAGTCATGATGCATTTTGCAACAAAAAACATAGAAAAAGTACGTCATGACTTTTCCAACAACCCAAGAGATGACAGTGGGTTTGGATCCTCTTTAGCCACAGTTTTTCCCTGTATGGAATGGGGCCAGGCTGTCTTGTCTGAGTCCCAATCATGAGGTGAACACAATGGAACTGTTATCCACTATGTTGCAGTGTGGAATCTCGTGATTTCTTTTGGGGGGGGGGCCCATCTTGGTTGGACAAGTCCTTTATCCAGAGGTGTGCTGGTGAAAGCTTAACAACTGGCTCCCTGCAAAAACAAAACAAGACAAAACAAACAAAAAAGCCTGATTTGCAGTGTTTGCCGATTTCTCTGGTGTAAATCCTCCCACCATGACGGATTTCAACCCTCCAGCATGAAGCCACTGAACACGGAGATGGAAAGAGATGTGTACAACCAGCTCTTCTGAGCGGGTGGGAGCTGGCTCCTGCATGTCACTGCCTTTCTCTTAAACAACCAATGACAGCCCAGCCAGGGGCAGAATCTAAATCAGGGTCAGGCAGGAAGCCAAAGGTTTGGCTAGAGTGTCGAGCACTGAGTCCGAATGAGAGGTGAGGCTGTAGAGTGAGGGGGAAGAAGTGAAGTTAGGCACCAGGAGGGCGAGGAACAGGTTGGGAAGTGTGATGTGCAAGGCGGGCCAGAGTGAGTGGTTTGGGATGGAAACCACGTTGTCCCGGGTGATGCACAGACGGCCCAACGCTGCTGGAATACAATATTGCCTCGTGCTATTTTCAGGCCTGCGGGAGGGAGGACAGTGTACGTGACGATGAGGGAGCTGGGCAAATAGGTGTTCTCTGAGCACCAGGGATGACGTCTGAGCAGCCCAAGCCAGGAAAGGGCGAATCTAATTCTGTAATTGTTGGTGCATCAATTCTGGTGACGGTCCCACAAGGGTGATGCCAAGGGCCCAGGGAGGCGGGGGGATGCCCTGGCTGACATCATCTGCTATTTCTGGATCAATTCACAGCCGTCTCCAGTGGGAACTTACTTTAGGACATAAATCACCCCAGTCTTCTCATGACTGCCTCATTCTCCTGAAAAAAAAAAAAAAACAGGGGGAAGCCATGCATGTGGGCATCCTCTGGAGAGGCGCTGAGGGTGAGGAGTGCAATCCTGAAGTTATGCAGACTCGGGTTCAAATCTCACCTGTGCACCTTATTAGCTAAAGGGCTTTGGGTACGTCATTTCACTTCTCTGCCATTCCATTTCTTCAAACGGGCTAATAATGCTTGCCAGGGGTAGACATGGGATGAAGGGACATATGAATGTGGAGGGTCCAACACCGGGCCTGCTCATTGAAGGTGCTCAATGACTACCACATCTCTTCCATTTCCTAGTTTCGTTTTTCTCTCTTAGAGACTATATTTCCAGGGGTCAATCTGTGGAAGCTTCCAGAAAGTGATGTAGGCTCCCTTTCTGGCACCTTCCCTGGCTTTGCGGTGAGTGGTTCACAGGGTGGGCGTGGAGGGCTGCCTCTGGGAGGGAGGAGAGGGTGGGAGGAGGGCGCACTGAGGTTGTTCACCTGGGTCAGGCGTCTGGCCCTGTTGGGGTGTGGGGGAAGCGTGTTCTCTCTCTACAGAGTTCAGTCTTCTCCCTACAAACGTCTCGGCCAGGCAGGGCAGAGGCCAGGAGAGCAGCCTGGGACCTCAGCCGAACAAGGCCTATTTCGCAAGCAGAGGTTCCTGTCCTGTGTCCCCTGTCCATGTGTCTGCTTGACTCCCTTCCTGTTCGATGCCTGGCTCTCTGTCTTTCTGCTCCCACTGTCTGTCCATTGGTCCTAAGGGAAAGACTATTAGGCTTGTTCCTGCCTGCTGCATGCGTTTCTGCAAAAGCCCACCCGATTTCCCGTCTGTCTGTCAATCTGCCTCCACATCGCTCTGATAGCAGCTCTGACTCTCTCGCACCTGGGCTCTGTTTTATGAAGGCTGACTGACAGAGAGGTGATAAATGAGCGCATGAGAGAGTGACAGGCGAGCACACACGTATGGCGGATGGAACACGTGCACACGCAGTGGATTGACAGTTGGGTTGTCTTTGAGACCGGGTCACTCAAAGTGTTTCCAACCCCAGAGGGGTGCCCAGAGCACCATCCATCCCACCTCAAAGCACCATCTGTCTGTCTTCCTGACCTCCAACAGAGGTGTCCCCTGAGGGGGCTCCAGGAGAAGGAGGGCCAGTGCCCATGGCAACCAAGGGAGAGGCACATTTCAGCTCAAGAAGACTCTGTAACAATGGTGCTGTCCAACAAACCAAATCGTAGTGATCCTTCTGTCATTGAAATTGTTCAAATGATGGACTGGGGTGGTGGAGATGGGCTGATGTTTAAGATAACTACGTCTATCAGTAATCCACGTACAGCACTTTACACGGTTCCTGGTAGATAGTAGGTGCTCAAACACAGAACTATTATTAGGAGGGAGGTTGGGCCAAGTGACCTTAAGGCCCAATCCCACGGCCTTTGAGCTGAAGGAAGATGAAAGGCCAATTAGTGGCAACAGGTGATGAATAAACAGGAACTGGGAATGTGGGATAATAAAAGGCTTCCCAGAATAGGATGTCTCCATCTCCCTCGCCCTGATTTGCATGGCTGCTGCAGGTCTCCCTCCCCTCTCCTAACTCAATTTCAATTTCAATTTCAATGTCAATAACTTCTCTGGCACGACAAGCAGCCACGGATTGCCAAAGTGAATTGGAACATTGAGTTTCAGAGTCTCCAACCAGCTCATCCAGCCAGTGCGGCCCCCTCCTTCCAGGCCCTTCCCATGCACATGTCTCATCCTCTGTGCCCTTTGGGGAGATTTATTTTTACTTTCCCCAGCGATCCATAAGGTAATTTGAAAAAAGATACACTTCCTTGTTTGATAATAGGCGTAAACAACAAGAGCACATGGGACATCAGGTGCTTGTTCGTGCTCTCCATGCTCAGTGCTGGGGATATAAGGATGAAGGAAGCTTAGCCCCTCTCTGCAGAGCCCAGCCTGGTTGGGAGGCAGAGGAGAATCAACAATCCCGGTAATGTGGCAAGTGCTCCCCCCACCCCCAGTAATGAGGGGGGCAGAGGGATCTGGGAACACAGAAGAGAGGCCTCTGACCAGGGTGGGGACCAAGGGAGGTGAAGGGCCAGGGGCAGCCTCCTGGAAGAGGCAGGATGGGAGGGGCGTCTGAAAGCACTTGGATGGCAGGCCACTGAGTTCTTTCTCTCATGGGTCTGGAATGTCACCATTACAAAACTCCTTTTATTTAAGCCGTAACAGCTAATAGCCTTGCATAGTGTTGGCAATGCTCATAACCTCTGGAAAGGGAGGGTTTGGCATGGAGGGGTGAGAAGCGGATAAAACAGGCCCAGGTAGATAATGCCTGAGGTCCTGGAGGGCGGGGATGTGGGTGCATGGGCAGCCAGAGGCCCTTGGTGTGTCCAGCTGTGGCTGTGTGGTGTGGACGTGATGCCATCGTGGAGCCAGTGGAACGAGGGTGCTGGGAGGCCAGCAGGTGCAGGGGACCCACCCAGAAGGCTCAGGCTCAGAGACGGAAGAAGAGTGGCCCAGGCAGAGGAAGCAGCAGTCCTGGAGTGCGGACAGGAACAGGTAATGGAACCCATGACTCTGCCTTTGCCGACTTCACATCCCTGCCAGGCACCACCATGGGGAGCCATGATTCAGGGAGTCAGACAGACAGGGGCTGAGCAACTTTGGCAGGAAGCCCCCATGAGCAGGACTCTAAAACTCCTCCATCTTCCCTGCCCAACCAGAATGTCGAGAGTGCTAATGGAAACAGCTCCCCTTCACACCACCACCATAGTCGGGGCTGCTGGGGCAAAATTTCCCCGAGATGGAGAGAGAACGCAGATGTGGACTCTAGCTATCTATGAGCAGAGAAGACCCCCAGGGACAGACAGGCCTGGGCAAGACTGACCAATGCTCAGAGGACCAAGAGGGTCTGCTTTCCAGGTGGGTGGGTTTGCATGGAATTATGCAGAGCCAGTAGAAGCAAACTCCTCTCCAGCAGTGCCCCAATCCTCTTGGCTCCTAGGGACCCCTCAGCCACTGGGTCCTGAATATTAGCAGAGCCTCTTTGTCAGTAGCCCCAACTATCCCGACCATCCTGTCTGACCCTCCCAGTGTTCCGCTTTGTACATCTTCAGGGGCCGACGAGGCTGGGGGTTGGGACAGGTGGGTAGGCTAGGGAGGAGGGAGCCCTGGGGGCGGGGGCAGTGAGGTCACTAAGGGTGCAGTTCCAATTCTGTTGCTGGGGCCCTTAGGGAAAATTTCTTCCATTTTCAGAACCTCATTCGATGCCTCAGTAAGATGAGAGGAATGGCCCAGATCAGGGGTGTAGCAGGAGGGCTCCTGAGAAGACTATTCCTGTAAGCTATACTGGAGGAAAAATGTTCGGGAGAATGCACTCTCCATTCTCCCACATTGCAGGCTCTGGAAAGCTCCGTAGCACGAAAATCTGTTGAACTTTGTCTGACCAGGTGTTTCCCGAACTTCCTTGACGGCCCTGTTTTCTCAAACAGCCCATTTTCATCCTCAAAAAGGAGTGGCCCCTGAAACATGGTTTGGAAAATAGTGGACGAAATGCTCCCTTGCAAGAATCACTCCAGTTTTGAGAGTCTAGATGTCTATTGTCCTAAAGAAAGTGGGAGGGACAGGGAAAGAGACAGGACATGCCATTTGAAAGCTCTTCCTTGCGCCCAGCCCTGCGCCATCTCGTCCCATAGCTACCTTATGGTGTGAGCATGAATTCCCCCACAGGCATGGCAGATGAGGACAGGGAGGCGTGGACTGGCCCGAGGGACAGGGAGGGGCTTCCTCCTGCCTGCGTGGGTGTACAGGGTGAGGAAGTCCTGCCAAAGGCATGAATTGGAGGTCACAGCTCCCTTTCCAGCAGCCTCAGGCTCTAGACCCTAGCAGCCTCTTTCTCAGTCATTCCTTGTCCCACCCTTTTCTCAGGAGAGGCCACTGGAGAGGATTATGGGATGAGAACAAAGGGAGCCAAGAATGGGGAAAACCACCTTCATGTAACTAAAAAAGCTAACTCTTGAGAGTCCAGTCCACATAGGGCTGCCCTGGTCAAAGGTGTAAAGCTGGAAGTGGGTGTCCGGGTGGTGTAGTGGAAAGAACCTGAACTTTGGAGTTCAACAGACCAGGGTTCAAATCGCGCCCTGGGGAATCTCTCATAACTAACCCGACTTAACTGATGTCTAGATTAACCGACCTCTCTATTCCCCGTACAACCTGCCAGGGACAGCCGGGGCCACTTGGAACGCCTAGTCGTAGACAACTCCTGTCTCGTTTGCCCATGTTTCATGTGTTCCCACACCTGTTTATGTCAGTTGTACCTGTCACTGTAAATAGATACAGTAATTTAATCAAGTGTAACATAAGCCAATTAAATACGAGAGCAGAAAAGAGTTGTGTTTCTATGGCAATTAATTTAATGCTTTGGGAAGCTAAAAAAATTGCTGTTGAATTAGGTGTGGGTAAGACTCTACAAGGTCTGAAGCAAAGGATAGCCCATATAAGGAGGCTTGTGTACATTGATTACCTGGCAGGACTCAAACCCCGAAACTGCTTAGGTGATTGATGTTCGTGAGGCCTCCACTCCGTGTGATCTTGAAAAGTCAGTTCACCTTTCTAAACTTCACTTTTGTTGGCTTTAAAATGAGGAAGATAACTCCCACCTCATTGAGTTTTTATGAGGAACCAGTGAAGCGGTGTGCAGTCCCATTCTGTTTTCTGTTTGCTTCTCTGTGGTTGATGAGCCCGCTCTCATCTTCCCGTCCGGCTGCCTTCCCCGACCCTGTTGGGTGGGACAGGGAGTGGCCATCCAGTTTCCCGGGCTTCATTCACACATTTGCAGTTCGGCTAATCTGACGGCGATTAGGGTTTGAGGCATGGACAGTCCCTAAAACTGACATCACCAATGATGAACCGCCTTTCCGAGGCATGCCGTTCCTGGTAATGGGGCAGAGCCGCGCGCGGGGTGACAGTTTGAGCTGGAGAATCTCGGTGGCATTCCTCCAATCACAATGCCTATGACTCGTCCGGGCAAGGGTGTGTGTGTTCTTTCTGATGTGTGACCTGGCCATCTTTATAGCCTCACTGTGCCATGACAGCTTCCCTAACCCACCTACCTGGGGGCCCACTCAGCCTCAGACTGAGGAGCCATCTTATCCCAAGCGTGGGGCACCCGAAGGACATTGAGACTGGAGAGAGGGGGCTCCAGCCCTGCTGAGCTCGGGCCTCCAGAACGCTGCCTCCTCGCTCGCCCCATAGGTCAGGGTTAGAAGAGGTGTGTGGCTATCACACCCGTACCCCTGATGGGCTCTGTCGGTCCTCCCAGGGATAGAAATTCTGCACATGGTAGGGTCAGGCTGCTTGTTGCCTGAACAGATCGCTCCCAGGGCCTGTCACTTGACACCTCACGCTCCCAAACCCCAGCCCACAGAACCTGAGGGCGCCCTCCAGAGGGATCAGCATGTGCATTCATCCCCATCCTGAGGCCCTGGCTTGGTCTTCGTTGTTG
>NW_017732042.1:0-3010 GCF_001890085.2 Hipposideros armiger | reverse complement strand
CAGTGTATGGTAGGCCCTTGAACTTGGGACTCTAGGGGAGGGTCTTCTCCTTGTATTTTGTGCTTCCCTGAACTTGGGATATCCAGGGCAGGAGCACATGGTTGAAAGGATTACGCCTTCCTTTTTATTCTAAGACCTTGCCTAGTGTTCTCTCCACAGCAGCCAGGGGGAGCTGCTAAACTTTCAGTCTCACCATGACACTTCTTTGCTCAAAATTGTTCAGTCTCCCTGTCTCCCAACTGAATTGAGCTCTGATGTGTGGCTTCAAGGCCCTCCAGGGTGCCACCCCTGTCCTGCTGCCTCCTCTCTCACTGCTCTTCTGTAGCTTTTCCGTTTGGCATGGTGAGCTTTTTTGGTCCATCTGACACCTGCCTGAGAGCCTCTTCTCTCTGCAACACCATCTTCCCTCCCATCTCTTCCTTCTCCCATGACCTAACTCCTTCCTAATAATTGGTGGGGACTCCACATGTCATCTTTTCTGGGAAGTCCTCCAAGGCTTCCGAAGGTCAGTTAGGTGCAACCCCCCTCTGAGTGTAACACTCTCATCCACGGAGTGTCTACCGCCTCATGTTTCCCGCTAGATGCCGAGCTCCAGGAGGCCAGGGATGCGTTTTGCTCAGAGTGGTCATTCTTGCTTCTAGCCTCTTGCTACTCAAAGCGTGGTTCCCGGACCAGCAGCATCAGCAGCGTCAGAGGCCTTTTTAGAAATGCATTCTCTCGGGCCTTACCCCAGACCTACTGANTGGCCTCCTTGGCTTCTGGCTTGTTGATCTTGACAGATTTTTGAGAGTTGGAGCAAAGAACCCATTTTACATTTGGCAAAACTGATGCCTAGAGGACTTATTCAAGTCCACACAGCAGGCCGGGGTCAGAGTGGGACAGGCTTCCAGAATCCCAACTCCCAGGTAGAGGGCTGGGCACCAAGCATGCTGGGGCCAGCGCTGCAGCCCCTCTGTGTCCTGAGGTTGGGTACAGGACGAGCAGCAGTGAGGTTGCTTGGGCTCCATGGGGCAGCCTGGCAGTGGTGCTGGTGGGTTGTCCTGCCTTTCCTTCTGGGCTGTGCTGGGCGTGGGCTTCCTGAGCCCAGGCTGCAGCTGCCGTGGGTAGGACTGCACTCGTCCTGCTGACTCCAGTAGCAACAGCTTGGGGTTTTGCTCAGAGAAATAACCCTCCCGAACCATTATGGAAGGGAAGGGAAGAGAGGCAGAATGGGAGGAGCGGGGAGGACAGGCAGAGGCAAGACCTGGAGAGACCTAGAGACAGTGATTTATTCACTCATTCATTCACTCAGGCCTGACATTCAGCCAGGAGGCACCACTATCCTGTTAAAATGCTGATATCCTTTCACCCCAGCTGCTGAATGGTTACTTCCCAGAGCTCTGTGAGCATCACCCGTTGCCAAGGACCCTCCTTCAGGTTCTCCTGGGTCCTCCATCTCCTAGGAAGTAAAAGGTTAATGCCTGACCCACAGGGACCTCAGGACACCTGCTCCAAATATTTTGACTATCATCCCTGGTTATAGATACCAATACACACTTTAATGGAAACTGTTGGATGAAATAGGAAGCATTCATTGTGAAATGCCATTACCCATCCACTTATCCATCCATCTGTCCATCCATCCGTCCATCCATCCATCCATCCATCCATCCATCCATCCATCCATCCATGCATCCATCCATCCATCCAGCAAATGTTTATTGAGCACCTAGTAACTGCCAGGGGAAGGGCAGGGAATCTGGATGCCAAGCTGTGGAACATAAGGTACCCATTTGTGGTCTTGCTGTGGAATGGGAGTGGGGAGGGGAATATACAGCTGTAAACAGTGACCGAGAGGAAGAGGACACACAGCAGGGACAAATGACAGGGGCTGACATCTTGGCTTGAAGCAACAGAGAAGGAGGCTATTAAACTCATGGAGAGGGGCCTCAGAGTCCAGCTTGGAGCTGTCAAGGTTCTTCAGTTCTGTCCAATTATCCACTAATGACTCACAATGAATAGATTAGGAAGAGGACTGAGGACACGGATGCTTAATTATCAAGCAGATGAGTGAGGAAACAGCACTCCATGACAGGTCTCAGGGAAAGTGGGCAAGGAGAAGAGGGGAGCAGGGTAAGGAGGGGGGAGGCCCAGCACCCCCATCCTGGAAGTTCCATGACCACTGCTGGGGCTGCTGGGGGCTGAGCCAGGCTATGGAGCCTGGGACACCCAGGACCTGAAGAAGAGCTCAGTGTAAGGGGAGAGGGAATTAAGGTGGAAGAGAGGTGGGTATTTGGGGACTGGCAGATCGGTGATACAGAGTTTATTCATTCCGGGCAGAAGGTGTCTGCATGTCACTTCCTCTCACTCCAGTCTGAACAGGTGTCCCAGAGCTGGCAGTGGGGGCTGTGGAATTTGCTGAAACCTTGGCTCTGGCTGGGACTTAAGAGTTTCCCTGTCCCAGCCTGGGAAAGACATTGGCCCTGTTGCTCCTCTACCCCCACCTGCTTCTCAATATCTGGGTCCCCACCTTACGCTGGTCTCCTGGGGGTGGAGGCATTCCACGCAGCCTCTTACAGAACAACCATACGCAGCATCTTTGCTCCAGACACAAAAGCTCACAGTCTACATTGTGAGCCCCCAGTGTTCTCTCACCTGAGAATCGCAGCAGTCCTGACAGCGGGCAGATGAGGCATTCCTTTCCCATGGGGCCCAAGAGGAACATGGGGCTCAGACAGGTGACTCGACTTGTCCAACACCTCAGAGGTGATGTGTGGAGTTGGGGCTTGAACCCATGTCTGCCTGCTTCTCCCCAAACTTCTCTTCACGCTCGATACCAATTTGTCCCTCTAACTGGAGCTGCAGATGAGGAAAGCTAATTGTTGGCTCTTGGCAAGCATGAGTGACGAGGCCTGATGTCATGTCTCCCCACCCCAGGTCCCCCTTCTCCAGCCTCATCACACTCAGCCTGTGAGGAACCTCCTAGCTCCCGGGCTGGGGTTCTGAGTGCCCATGAGGCACACAAGGTGAC
>NW_017737881.1:0-1132 GCF_001890085.2 Hipposideros armiger | reverse complement strand
TGACTATTTTGTAATTACTGATTTGTACTTCTTAATCCGTTCTCTGTTTTCACCCACCTCCTTGAACGCCCTCCCATCTGGCAAACATCAAAATTTTCTCTGTATCTATGAGCTTGTTTCTGTTTTGTTTGTTCATTTATTCTGTTTTTTAGATTCCACATATAAGTGAAATCATATGGTATTTGTCTTTCCCTGTCTATTTCACTTAGCATAATGCCCTCTAGGTCCATCAATATTGTTGCGGATGGCAAGATTTCATTATTTTTTATGGCTGACTAATATTTCATTGTATATATGTACCACTTCTTTATCCATTCATCTATTGATAGACACATAGGTTGCTTCCATATGTTGGCTATTGTAAATAATGCTGCAGTGAGCATAAGGATGCGTATGTCTTTTCATATTAGAAGGATCCAGTAGGATTACTGGGTCCTTCTTTGTCTCT
Source organism: Hipposideros armiger (assembly GCF_001890085.2). Classification (NCBI taxonomy): domain Eukaryota; kingdom Metazoa; phylum Chordata; class Mammalia; order Chiroptera; family Hipposideridae; genus Hipposideros; species Hipposideros armiger. The sequence continues at coordinate 684 of NW_017737881.1, read as the reverse complement.
TCTTTTAGCCTTTGTTTTAAAGTCTGTTTTGTCTGGTATAAGATTGCTACTCCAGCTTTTTAATTTTCATATTTTTCCATTTCCATTTTCATTCCTTTACTTTCAGTCTGTGTGTCTTTCAATCTGAGGTGAGCCTCTTGTAGGCAGCATAAGTCAGGGTCTTGTTTTCTTATCCATTCAGCCACCTTATGTCTTTTGATTGGCACATTTAACCATTTACATTGAAAATAATTGTTGATAGATATGCAGTTATTGCCATTTTATTATTTATATTTTGGATCTTTTTTCTTTTCTTTTTCTAAAAGAAGTTCATTTAACATTTCTTATAATACTGGTTTGATGGTAATGAACTTTTTTAGCTTTTTCTTTACTGGGAAGCTCTTTATCTCTTCAATTTTAAATGATAGCTTTGATGGGTAGAGTAATTTTGGTTGTAGGTTCTTTCTTTTCATCACTCTGAATATTTCATGCCAATCCCTTCTGACCTGTAAAGGTTCTGTTGAGAAATCAGCTGACAGTCTTATGGGGTCTCCCTTGTAGATAGCTAACTGTTTTCTCTTACTGCTTTTTAAATTCTCTCTTTGTCTTTAACATCTGGCATTTTAATTATGGTGTGTCTTGGTTTGGGCCTCTTTGGGTTCATCTTGTTTGGGGCTCTCTACAGTTCCTGGGCTAGTATATCTA
>NW_017737880.1:0-1124 GCF_001890085.2 Hipposideros armiger | reverse complement strand
GAAAAGTCATGACATATTTTGTCTATGTTTTTCAAAGGTCATTTGTTTATATAAAGAAAAAAAGATCAATCAATGATATGTTGCCCATTTTGTTCAATAACTTTTTGCCATCTTTCAGTGAGCTTCATAATTCCTCATTCATAGAAGGACCAGTCTTTATTTGTGAAATACTGAACAAGGTGCTGATTTACAGCCTCATCTGAATTGAACATTATACGACGCAAGTTTTGAAGAGAGCAAGACAAGTGGAAATCTGATGGCGCAAGGTCAGGCAAGTATGGTGGGTGTGGCAATACATCCCATCCAAGCTCCAATCATTTTTGATGGGTGATCAAACTTGTGTGTGGTCTCATGTTGTCACGATGGAACGCAACTCTTTTACAATTAACAAGCTCTGGACATTTCTGGATGATGGATTCGTTCAAACTGTCCAGTTGCCAACAGTACACATTCGAATTGATTGTTTGGTTCCTTGGTAGGAGCTTGAAAAAAACACGACACCTTTAAAATCCCACCACACTGAGAGCATAACCTTCCTCTGATGAATGTCTGCTGTCTATGTCATTTGAGGTGAATCATCACATTGGGACCAAGACCATTTGCACACCACGTTGTTGTAAACAATCCACTTCTCATCACCAGTTACCAGTCATTTCAAAAAAGGATCATTTTCCTCATGTTTAATGAGCATACTGCAGATGTTTATATGCCCCATCAAATGAACTTCTTTGAGTTCATGCAGAACCCAAATATTGAGCTTGCTTATATATCCCAGCTTCTTCAGGTGGTCATGAATGCTTGAATAATTGATGCTCAATGTTTCTGCAATCTCTTGTGTCATGTAACATGGGTTTGACTCGCTCAATGCCTTTATTTTGTTGTCATCAACCTCGGTGGGCCTCCCTGACCGAGGAGCGTCATTGAGATCAAAATCATGAGCACGGAATTTCGTGAACCATCATTGGCACAATGTTCTTGTAGAGCATTGTCACTGTAAACTTTGCAACTTTTCACAAGCTTGACATGTGTTCTTCTCTTTATGGGAGTAAAACAGTAAAATATGGCAAAAATGCACAGTTTGGTCTTCCATTTTCAACTTGTAAAATCTCCAAAACTCAACCAAA
>NW_017737879.1:0-1132 GCF_001890085.2 Hipposideros armiger | reverse complement strand
GGGACCAGAAAGCTGAAGCTGCTAAGTGCTCTTTTGGAACTGTTGCATTTCAGGGGAAAGTGCCATCTACGTGGAAATGAATTGCATGGCTGGAAACACAGTTTAAGGGAAGAAAGGGCATGAGAGGGACAGAGGTGGATCACACACACAGACGTAAAAGTGAAAGCTACACCTCAAATATGGCCCAACAAAGAAAGGAATGAATCCAGGAGCTGGGTCTGTTCTGCTCTCTTCACTTGACGGAGAGAAACAAGTGTTTAACGTTTTAATTCCGATGATGTGCCCATTTCCTTCTGTGGTGCTGTGATTTATAATAAGAGCTATGTATATTGGTCTCTGCCCATGTTCCCGGCACAGGACTCCTAAAACTCTTGTCATTTCCTAAGTGATAAGAGCCCTAGAAGCATCTTTTGTTCTGATGTTTGGTCTTTGACCCAGGTTCCTGGCACAGAGCTCCTGAAACTTTGTAATTTCCCGGGTAACAGAGGAGACTTTTGTTCTGATCAGGTGACTCTGGTGGCTCCTGATGGGAGCTTGTCTCCAGGAAGACGGAGCCCTGATTAGAAGGCTGGAATTTTCAGCCCCACCCCTCATTCCCCAGAGAGGAGAGAGCGGCAGGAAATGGAGTTAATAACTGATGGTGAGGAAGCCGCCGTGAATCCCAACAGCACGGGGTCCGGAGAGCTTCTAGGTTGCAGAACACATCCACACAGGGAGGGGCACGCACCCCCACTCCACGGGACAGAAGCTCCTGTGCTCGGGACCCTCCCAGGCCTCCACCTGTGCGTCTCTCCATCCGGCTGTTCACCTGTGTCCTTTATCACACCCCGTAATAAACTGATGAATGCAATTAAGCATTTCTCTGCGTTCTGTCAGAAGCACAGGTGACAACCTGGACTTGTAATCGGCCCCTGATGTGGGGTGGTGGGGGGCAGTCTTGTGGGACTGAGCCCTTCACCTGTGGGATCTCGCCTCCAGGCAGACAGGGTCAGAATTGAGTTAAATGGCAGGACACCCAGCTGGTGTCACAGAGAACTGCTTGGTGACCAGAAGGGTCACAATAGGGGACACTAACACAATAGAGGAGAACTGGGTTTTTCTAACTTAGCTCGTGTGGTCCCCTAAAATCTTA
>NW_017737878.1:0-1099 GCF_001890085.2 Hipposideros armiger | reverse complement strand
TTGTTACTTTGTGAGGGTGAAAAGGGTAACTATTGCATTGTTCTGTACACCTGAAACTAACAATTAAAAAAAGAAAAAAAAAGAAAAAGAAAAAGTATCTTAGTGTCCTTTCTACTTTTTAGTGCTTTATTTGTTGATCAGTGGAGTTCCTTATTGTAATACGTGGTATATCTGTCAATAATTCAGTTCTTCTGTATACCAATAGCCAGTTAACCCTGCTATATTTAGTGATGCCTTTCTCTATTATTCTAGTGTTTCTGATCTGTCCTCCTTCATGCTCTTAAAATACTTTGTAAATTCTTCTGAAATTTCACTGTAATTATGTTTTCGCTTTTTAATCCAATGACATAGTTTTTTTTATAATGTTTACTTTTTAGAACAGTTTTAGATATACAGAAAATTAAAAATAGTATAGAATTCCCATATATCCTGACTCAGTTTCCCCTTTTATTAAAATATTACATTAGTAGGGTACATTTGTTACAATGACCCAAAATTAATCCATTATTGTTAACTAAAATCCATAATTTACTTAGATTAATTTATACCTAACGTCCTTTTCTTTTTAGGATCCCATCCAGGATACCAGATTACATTTCGTCATCATGTCTCCTGAGGCTCCTCTTTGGCTGTGACAGTTTCTCAGACTTACCTTGTGTGCGATAATCTTGATACTTTGGAGGAGTATTGGTCAGGTATTTTGTAGAATGCCCTTTGCTCTGCACTGAATTATGCCCAAAATCCATATGTGAAGCCCTACACCTCAATGTGACTGTATTTGGAGATAGGGCCTCTGAGGAAGTGATGAATGTTATATGAAGTCATAAGGATGGGCTTCTAATCTGATCGAGCTGGTTCCCTTGTAAGAAGAGGCAGGAGAGCTCTCTCTCCCCACTATGTGAGGACAGCAAGAAGGCACCATTTGCGAGCAGGAAGAAAGCCCACCCAGAACCCGGCCATGCTGGCACCCTGAGCTCAGACTTCCAGCCTCCGGAACTGTGAGAAAACATTTCTATTGTTTACGCCACCCAGTTTATGCTATTTTGGTATGGAAGCCCAAGCTGACTAAATATCCCTCAGTGGGATTTGTCTGATGTTT
>NW_017737877.1:0-1133 GCF_001890085.2 Hipposideros armiger | reverse complement strand
GGGTTACCTAAAACTACTCTTGTTTCTGAAGCAGAGGTTCTGGGTATGAAACGCTATGGTCAGGTAAACCCACGAGTCACCATGGAAATAGAAACGGGGTTCCCTTTTGTGTTATGTGATAATCCCGCAGTTCCACCACTGCGCGCTCAGGACGAGTGTTCTGATGGCCTCATGGCTCTGACTACAGGATGCTAACGTTTCTACCTGTCGACAGAACACCTGTGCCACCTGTTCACCCTGCATCAGGTGAGAGACCAGTTAAATGGGAGAGACAGTAGGGCCTGCTGGGAAGTCAGGTGGTCTTAGCGTGCTAGCTGGGCGTGCTTCTGAGCCCCTCGGAGCCATGGTTTGCTCATTCTGAAGGCGAGCCCCCGAATTCCTACTTAGCACTAAGTCATCAAAACAATTAGCGATGCAACTTGCAGTCAGTCTAGGTCTTGTTACAGTAAAAAAATGAGGCTTCAGGGGGTCGGCCGAGTGGCTCAGTTGGTTAAGAGCTCGCTCAAGACTGCGAACTCTGAGCAACAGCGGTTCGATGTCCGGCCCGAGCTGAGCTGCCGCTGAGCTGCCAACAGGTGGCAGGATGGCTCAGTTAAAAAAAAAAAAAAGAAGCTTCGGATAATGACGAATACTTGACCTCTTCCTGCGGTTTAGAAAAGGGCTAGATTTTACAGCAGAGATAGAACAGGAAATGAGACATCTCCTATCATTAGCGCAATTCAAGTTTTCAAGGGCAATTCTTCATTTACATTCTACTTTTCCTTGTTATTCTGTCCTCTCCATCAAAAAGCACATGTTCTTATTTAATAAGAGAAATAAACACTCTGGACCACAAATAACTTGAGATTTGGTATCATGGCTGATGAGTCTCATCCACAGCCCAGTCCCAAAGGGACTGTCTGCTCAGTTTAAACCTGTTACATGTCTTCTTAAAGCAACACGTTCCCTTCTCATGCTTCTGAGAGCTGACATAAGCGATGCCTTCACCTCCACAGTCACCGGAACGACTCGAACCAGACACTCCCCACCTGGCAGTGTTTATTACACAGGACCGATGGCCGAACTTGCAGGGAAAGAACCAATGTCTGCCCTACCCTCTGTGATCAAAACTAAAGACAGGTCACAGCGAGGAT
>NW_017737876.1:0-1096 GCF_001890085.2 Hipposideros armiger | reverse complement strand
GATGTGGAAAGAGCATTCGACAAAATCCAGCATCCATTTATGATAAAAACTCAGCAAAGTGTGAAGAGAGGGAAAATACCTAAACTAAATTAAAATCATATATTACATGCCCTCAACTAATATCATACTCAACAGTAGCATTTTCCTTAAAATAAGGAACAAGACAAGTATGTCCACTTTTATTCAAACACAGATAGGAAGTCCTGGCCACAGTAGTCAGGAAAGAAAAATAAAAGGCATCCAGATGAGAAAGGAAGAAATAAAGCTTATATTATTTACAGATGATATGATATTATATATAGAAAACACTAAATATTCTACCAAAAATCTATTAGAACAGATGAATAAACTCAGTAAAGCAGCAGGATACAAAATTAATATTCGGAAATATGTTGCATTTTTAAACACCAATAACGAACTAGACATATACCGTTCCCCCTACACAAACACTATCAGAAGATGTTTTACCACATATTTAGGAATCACCTTTGTCACTGATCTTTTAGGTGATTCAAATAATATCTCAAGTTCTCTTGTTTCCTCCTTCACTTACAGACCTAATGTCACAGCTCCTCCTGGAGGTAGTAGGTAAAATAGCTCCAGCGCCCAAGCTCAGCTAGAGTAGATCTTCGTTGTTCCTACTCAAAATGAAAAAATATATATTTATACAATTACTGAAATCATAGTATCATGAGCTATGCTAGACACAGAGCATTTTAAACGAGTCCAGCAGAAACTCTGACCTCAGAGCGTTTTAGTTTTAATGGGAGGGACAGGTAATAAGCAAATCATATGTCTGCTGCCATTCCAACCCTGCTCCCATTGAGACCCTTCCCCTGGAGCAACGCCATTCCTGAGGCAAGTGGAGCAACAGGTGTCCAGATCCATGTAGTGTATCTTCAACCCTCAGCATGAACAGTCGGAGGAACAACTTGGTGCAGTTTAACACTTAAGTTTCTTGGAAAATTAATTGTCATTATTGTAGTCTTATTAATTGTCATGTATCCAAAATATCTTTCATCATGCGCACTGTTCTTTCAATTCATCAAGTCCCTGCAGCATGAAACCACCCAACACATAGGTCAGTAACAAGAAT
>NW_017737875.1:0-1104 GCF_001890085.2 Hipposideros armiger | reverse complement strand
CTGTAAGTGGTATTTTAAAAAATATCAGTTCCAATTGTTTATTGCTAGTAATAGAAATATAATTGACTTTGTAACATTTATTGATTACTTCTAGAGGCTTTTTTGTAGATTCCATTGGATTTTCTTCATAGACAGTCAGCTTGTTTTTGAATAAAGATAGTTTTAATTCTTCCCTTGCAATTTGAATGCTTTTTTTTTTTCTTGTCTTACTTCACTGGCTAGAGAGTTCAGTGTGATTTTGCATAGGAGTGGGGAGAGGGGACGGCCTTGTTTTGTTCCTAATCTTAAAGGGAAAGCAATTCAGTTGTTTTCATTAAATAGAATGTTAGATCTGTATTTTTTATAGTTGTCCTTTATCAGGTTAATATAGCTCCTTTCTATTGCTTTTTCCTGAAAAATTTTTTCATTAATAATACATGTTGGATAATGCCACATTTTTCTACATCTATTGAGAAGGCTATATGATTTTTCTTTTTTAGTTTAATGTGATGAATTGCAAGTTATATATCATTTGTTTCTGTTTGCTAAATTTATTTAGAATATTGCATCTTTGTTTATGGATATTTGTTTATAATTTTATTTATTTAACTTTGTCTGCTTTTGGTATCAGGATAAGTTTGGCTCATAAAATGTTTTGGGAATTATTCTATTCTCTTCAGTTTTCAAAAACAGTTTGTATAGAATTGATATCATTTTTTACCCTTAAATGTTAGCTAGAATTTACTACTGAAGCCATATAGGCCTGGTATGTTCTTTTCTAGTACAAATTAACAAACTTTAAACAGACATAGGGTTATTTATTTAATCTATTTCTTCTTGAATGAGCTTTGGTAGTTTTAGTATTTCAATGCTAAATGAACTATTTCATAGTTCATTTCATCTATGGTGTTGAAATTACTGAAGTTGTTTTTAATATGCTCTTATTAACCTTTCCATATATATAGAATCTCTTCTGGTGTCACATCTTTTATTACTGGTATTTACAATTTATGTGTTTTTTATTTCCTGGTCATTCTACCTAGAGGTTTATTGATTTTTTTAATATTCTCAAACAACCAGTTTTTTATTTAATTTCCTTTTTAAATTATTTTTCTCTTGTCTGAT
>NW_017737874.1:0-1133 GCF_001890085.2 Hipposideros armiger | reverse complement strand
TTTTATTGGGGAATTGGGGGATGGGAACAGCGCTGGGGAATTGGGGGAAGGGGAACAGACAAGTTGCTGTCCTTTTGTTCTTCAGTTTAGTTGTGGAGGACATTGCTTCACTGGCCCAAGTTGGCACCATCATTGCACTCTTCCAGGGTGAGGCAAATCAGTCGCTGGCTTCTGGACAGCTGTTCACGGTGGCTCCTGGCCACTCACGCTGGCTGCTGGCTACACACAGTAGCCCATGGCAACCCACTGCAGCAGGGGCTGCAGCCTACCCCGTCGCCGGCAACTCACAGCATCCCAGCTCCAGGTTGAGCTGTTGTTCAGAATCTTAGCTGTAGAGGGTGGTATCACTGGCCCTCATATGTGGGATCCGAACTGGGGCCCTCTGGTGTCCCAAGCCAGCTCTTAACCATCGCGTCACTTGGCCGTCCTGCAAATGATTTTTTTAACTGAGATTTTTTAAAAAAAGATTTTATTGGGGAACTGGGGAAGGGGAACAGCCAAGTTGTTGTCCTTTAATCTTAGTTGTGGAGGGCGCAGCTAGCTCAGCTCCAAGTCCAGTTGCCATCTGGCTGCCCGTCAGCAGCTCGCGGCTGTTCAGCTCAAGGTGCTGTGTTCAATCTTAGTTGTGGGGGCGCAGCCCACCATCCCATGTGGGAGTCGAACTGGCAACCTTGTTGTAGGAGCATGTGCTCTCACCAGCTGAGCCATCCTGCCACCTGTTGGCAGCTCAGCACAGGCGCAGCTCACTGGCCCATGTGGGAATTGAACCAGTGACTCTGTTGCTCAGAGCTCACTCTTAACCAACTGATCCACTCGGCTGGGCCCTGATCAAATGATTTTTCACAAGGATTCAAAGACCGCTTAATGAGTAAAGACAGTCTATTCCACAAATGGTGTTGGAAAACTGGATATCCACATGCAAAAATTAAAGCTGAGCCCTTACCTTATGCCATATAAAAATTAATTTTAAATTGATTAAACACCTAAATGTAAGAGCTAAAACTGCAAATATGTTAGAAGAAAACAGCAGAAATCTTCATGATATTGGATTTGGTAATACTTGTTTCTCTCTGTGACTTCAAAAGCATAGACAACAAAGCAAAACATAAACTGAGCTACATCAAAATTAAAGA
>NW_017737873.1:0-1104 GCF_001890085.2 Hipposideros armiger | reverse complement strand
GCACTCACCATGCAGGTCGGCAGCCTTCTGGTGGAAGTCCCGGGCCTCCAGATAGTTGCCCAGGGCGTTGTGGGCCATCCCCAGGTTCCGCAGCACTGTGGCCTCCTCTCCTGGCCCTGGGCATAGGGGCAGGGCCTGCAGGAAGGACTCTGCCGCGAGCGGGAACAGCTGGAGCTGGGAGTAGCTCAGGCCTAGGTCGTTATAGAGTTGCCCTGGAGGGCAAGGCCAGGGTCACTGGTGGCCAGGTCAGATGCAACTGAGGCTGTACTGGTGTAGCCCCTGTCCCACTCTCCCAGGGTCCCCCCGGCCCCGACCCCAGCCCTCAGAGCTGCCTCTGCTTCCACCCCACCTCTCAGAGCATCACCAGGTCCCATGCTCCGCTGCCCAAAGGCCTCACCCAGCAGTCCCTGCTCAGGGCTCTTCTCAGCGAGCCTCCGGCTCTCCTCCAGCACCTGCACCACTTCTCCCACGCCGTGCTGCCCGCTCTTCAGCAGACACCCCGCGGCAGCACCCAGGGCCAGGGCTGCAGCTCGGGTCTGTCCTGCTTGGGCATAGGCCCAGCTTGCGTCCTGCAGGCAGTGGGCTGCTAGCTCGGGCCGTCCCAGAGCCTGGTAGCAGGCTCCCATTTTGGCTTGGGCTTGCCCCTGGTCACCTAGTGACTGGTAGTGGCCCAGGGCCTTGTGGTACCAGGCCAAAGCTTGCGGCAGGTCACCCAGGGCATGGTATGCCAAAGCCACGTTGAAACACTGGTCACCATGACACCTTCCTTGTGCCTTCTCTTCCGGTTGGGCTCGCAGGAGCAGCTCAAGGCCTCTGGCTGGGTCCCCAGTCTCCACATAGGCAGCCCCCAGGTTGAAGGCACAGGCCCGGAGAACCGGGGCGTCCCTTTTCCGTGGGGCCTTGGAGGCCAGGAGGAAGGCCCTTTGGAAGCTGGTCAAGGCCTCATGGTTCCGGCCGGCCAGTAGGGCCCCGTGGCCAGCCCTGGTGAGGGCTCGGATGCTGGCCTCGTGCTGTGGCCACTTTCTTTTTTTTTCTTTCTTCTTGGAGCTTGAGAGTTCAGGCTCAGGCTCTTGTGGGGTACCGTCAGGGTTGGGGGACGACATG
>NW_017737872.1:0-1110 GCF_001890085.2 Hipposideros armiger | reverse complement strand
CCCAGTCTGTTGAAAGCCCTGAAGTCTGTTTCAGTTCCCCTGTTGTTGTGTTTCTTCACCCTTTTCCTGCATAGCCTTTTAAATTTCTCATTTTTCTTTCATCATGTTATTTTATTTTTATTTTATTTATTAAATAATATACTGGGGGTGCCAAAAAATGTATACATATGACTTGTATTTATCTTTTATTATCAGTATATATTGAGGATTACACTTTTAATACAGTTTGTTTCCTTTCTTAAAATGTGTATACATTTTTTTGGCACCCTCTGTATGTAATACTTTATTAACACATTCAATATCATGATATAGTGGCAGGTTTAAAATTAGTATAATTTTTTTTTTCTAAAGGAATGAGTCTGATTTTATTTTATTTTATTAACATTTTTTTAGCATTTGATTTTTTAAATTAAAATTTATTGGGGTGACAATGGTTAGTAAAATTACATAGATTTCAAGTGTATAATTTTGTAATACATCATCTATATATCACATTGGGTGTTCACCACCCAGACTCAGTTGTCTTTCCATCACCATATATTTGACCCCTTTCCCCTCTACTACTATCCCCACATCCCCCTTACCCTCTGCTAACCACTAAACTGTTGTCTTTGTCTGTCTTGTTTCTTTGTTGCTTTCAGTTTTATATTCCACGTATCAGTGAAATCATATGGTTCTTGACTTTTTCTGTCTGACTTATTTCACTTTGCATAATAATCTCAAGATCCATCCAGGTTGTCGGAAACAGCACTACTTCATTTTTTCTTATGGCAGAATAGTGTCCCATTGTGTATATGACAATTAAGTTTGCAAACTTGTTGCAATGCTATCGCCAACCTTTTTTTGATATCAGAGGGATTATTCATTATGAATTTGAACCAACTGGACAGTTATCCAAGTTTACTATTTGTAAGTGCTGAAAAGCCTGCATGAAAAAGTTAGAAGACATTGAAATTTTGTCAACAATCCATGGCTCTAGCATCATGACAATGCACCAGCTCACAGGGCACTGTCTATGAGGAGGTTTTTAGCCAGTAAACAAATAACTTTATGGTAACACCCTCCTCACTCACCTGATCTGTCCCCCAATGACTTCTTTCTTTACCCAAA
>NW_017732041.1:905867-920277 GCF_001890085.2 Hipposideros armiger | reverse complement strand
ATGTGGGATTCGAACTGGGGCCCTGCTGCTCAGAGCTGGTGTCCCAAGCCAGCTCTTAACCAACACACCACTTGGCCGGCCCAAGTAGTAGCTTTGAATCACTGTGTTAAATATATTTTTTTAGATGTGTTGTGGCTAGGCATTTTTCTCATTTACTTAATACTTTCCAGTCTAGTCCTGTTGATGTTAAAACTTTTAGAAATAGAGCCAATTTTTGTTTTTCTTAATATTTAATGGATACTCCTATTTTGTCAAGTGCTATCTGTAATATGTTGAAAATAGTCTTTGCCTTTGGAACGGTTAGAAGTCTGTGTGGCAATGTGTACTTCTGTATGTTCATTATATTATCTGTACAGATTGTCATTTGTAGACTTTCTTTTGGGTTCTGAATTAGAGCCTAGAGCCATCTTTGATGTTTGAAACAGTTTTAAGAATATACTTGTTTAGTATTATCTCTGAGAACAACTTAAATGAATATGGGCATACATTTATTAATCATGTGATCTCAGGTTTGTTCTGTAGAATTCAACCTCTGAAATTGATAATAATACTGAATTACTTTCTGGTTGTTGAAAATATGTTTTGTTTTGCTGAACTGAAATTATTCCCTGGGATATAAAGATTGTTTTTAGTAGAGATTTAATTTTAAAGGTTTTCTTTTTGTAACATTATGATTATTTTTAGCTCACATCTGACCTTTAATACTAGTTTCTGTGGTTCTCAATTAGAAATTTTAAGGAATACATGGTTCAGCAGCTTTCCAGGGGTTCTTCTAAAAGGCTTTTTTTAAAGTTCCACAAGAGTTTAGATTGACTTGCTAGTGGTTGGCTGCTTTCTCTGAGGGTTAGTGGGAAAGAAACCAAGTTCTGCAAGACCTTTTCAGTTCTGCTTCTGTCTCTTTTTTTTTTAATCCTTGTAGAATTTACGTTTGTTTATTTTTTAAAGATTTTATTGGGGGAATTGGGGAAGGGGAACAGCCAAGTTGTCCTTCAATCTTAGTTGTGGAGGGCATGGCAGCTCAGCTCAAGGTCCCCTGTTCAGTCTTAGTTATGGGTGGGCATAGCCCATCATCCCATGGGGGAATCGAACTGGCAACATTGTTGTTAGCAGCATGTGCTCTCACCAGCTGAGTCATCCTGCCACCTGTTGGCAGCTCAGCGGCAGCTCACTGGCCCATGTAGGAGTCAAACTGGCAACCCTGTTGTTCAGAGCTCGCACTCTTAACCAACTGAACCAGTTGGCCGGCCTGAGTTCTGCTTCTCTTTTATCACCAAGGTGGCTGACCCAGCCTGAGGCCCTGGATTCTAAATAAGATTTCTTTGAAAAATGTGTTCCATTGTTTAAATAATATAATTCAGTTCCTTCATTTTATTCATTGTGAGTTAACTAGCAGAGCCAGAAGAAAAATTGAGAACCATTATTTTTCTCTTTAGACTTTTTCATAGAGCCATCTCCTTTTCTTTTCAAAAAAAATCTATTTAAAAAATTTATTTTTCAGTTACAGTTGACATACAATGTTATATTAGTTTCAGGTGTACAACAAAGTGCTTTTCTGAAACTTTGTGTTTTTAATAAAACATTGAATTTCCTCAAACAGGATATTATCCATTAAAAAAATAAGATAATGAAATATTACTAATGGTGGTGATAAGCTGAAGAGGGTAGTTAAGCCATTGAGTATTAGAATTTGTTAAAGACATAGAGTTAATCAGAAACACCTTACAACTCCTGTATGCCTCTCATTCTCTGGTTCGTTTCTGGGATGGGTTCCTCCTTCCCTAATCAAGTCACATAAATTCATTGGAAATCTTCATATATCTAAGGTACTTCACTAAACTTTGCAGATGTATGTCATTTAAATTATAAGCAGTCAATTACTTTCCACTTAATAAACTTTGTAATTATATCTACTAGGAAGTATTAAGAGAAAGGCAAGAAAACTTAAGACTTGTGAGACTAATGCAAGACAAAGAGGAGATGATCGGAAAACTGCAAGAGGAAATCGATCTGTTAAATAGAGTGAGTCTTTACATATTTCAGTTTCATAGTTTCCTTGTTTTCTGGCAATTGGATAAAAATATATAAAGATGAAATTATTTAATTTCATTGTTGAGTTCATTTTTTTATTAATGAGATAGTAATTTGTGGTAGTAAAAACCATCATTTCGTTCTGTAAACTGATTTCCTCTGGCCAGTTATCAGTTGTATTCACTTAATCTTCTTTGGGGCTGTACTGATGACTGGGTTTGTTCTTTGTTCTTTGTTTTGTTAGAGCCTGGAGGTGAGAGGCCACTTGGTCACCACTGCACGCCCAAGGGCGTTGGCAGAGTTGCCTCAGGGAAGAGTTTTTGTGTGGTATTCAAACAATATATGGTTGCTGTTTTTTTCTTTTAAGATTTTATTGGGGAATTGCGGGGGCGGGGGGGGGGAACAGTGCTGGGGAAACAGACAAGTTGCTGTCGTTTTTTGTTCTTCAGACTAGTTGTGGAGGACGTTGATTCACTGGCCCATGTTGGTATTATCATTGCGCTCTTCTCGGGTGAGGCAGATGGGTCACCAGCCTCTGGACGGCGGCTCATGGCGGCTCTTGGCAGCTCACACCGGCTGCCAGCCGCTCACGCTGGTTGCCAGCCACACATGGTAGCTTATGGCAGCCCACTGCAGCAGGGACTGCAGCCTACGCCGTTGCTGGCGATTCACAGCAGCCCAGCTCCAGGTCGAGCCGTTTTTCACTATCTTAGCTTAGAGGGCAGTGTCACTGGCCCTCATGTGGGATCCGAACCGGGGCCCTGCTGCTCAGAGCTGACGTCCCAAGCCAACTCTTAACCAACACACCACTCGGCCGGACCTGGTTGCTGTTTTCTTGCCATAGGAAACTCCTGATGCCTTTGTGTGTATTTTCACCGCATTTTTGTCTTCAATTATATATATGTACCCCCAACTTTAGGTTTGTTACCCGTACCCCAACGTGTCTCTCACAATTTTTTTTAGCTTTTTTCCCCCCCCTTTCCGCCTTAGAATTTACTTTCTGCTTAAGAAGCAGGTATTAATGCTAGATCATATTTAGGTAATGGTGATAAAAGATTCCATAGTTGTGCTTTTTGGAAGACTTTAATAAGATAGAGGAAAGAGTTGTTTGCTTCAGGGAAAAAAGAACCAGATTCCTAATCCAATCTTAACGCTAACAATGAAAGAAGAGAAAATAGAGAGTTTTCATTATGTGTAGAATAATAAAGCTCTAAGCCACTAACTAAAGGCTATATAGATGAGGACACTAAAACTCAGAGTTTAAGTTTCTCAAGGTAATATGTAGTAATCACACAGTAATCAGCTGAGCCAGCATTTGACCTCAGGTATTCAAGAGTCCTAATTGTAAATAAGCTCTTCCATTCTTGTAGACTGCCTTTGATCTTGGTTCAAAACCCAGGCATTTTCTGTTGGTTCTGGACTATGGTATAATGAAGTCTACAAATAGTTTTGATGTTGATGGTGTATTAACACTGTGTGCCTTAAAGGGAATACTAAAACACCTGTGCTTACCGAGTTGATAATCTGGTAATGAAATGTGAATGTATTTTATCATTTAATTCTAAATCTTAGGTAGGTCTCAGTTGTAGTCATTTTAGGAATCTTGTATCTTTATTGTTGTTTTCAACAGATTAGTTTTTCAACATTATTTAGTTTGTGAGTAAGTGCAGACTCTATTTTTTGTACATTTTAAAATCATTTACCTAATTGTCCAGACAGAATACTACATTTATCAGAATACTGCTATCCAATAGCTCCAAGTTTTAGTATTTTGAATTGCAAGGATACATCTATAAACGTCTGCTTTTCCAACCATCAGTAAATAGTCTGCCTTGAAATAATGTTTCTTCTAACTAAAACTTAGAGTGGATTGTCTTTGTATTTACCAAATGGTTATATATATGGCAGTAGGATTAATATAGAGAACATAGAGCTAGAATCATATAACTTTAAAGCCAGAGGATCATTACCTCGTTTAGTGGCTTTCAGGTGTTTTTTTTTTTTTAAGCTCTAAAACCTTTCCCTCAAACAAAATGTCATAGAAAAGGCTAACATATAAATGGAACTAGATCAGCTCTATATGCCCCGATTTTTTTTCTGTATGCCTCAGTTCTGTCATTTCCTCATATGCTCACCCGACAACATGCATACTTATAAAAACAAAAAAAATCACACAAGGTTATAGGAGTACTTTCAGAACTTACACCTGGATTTTTTTGTTGCCTAATTTGATACATGGTTGCAGTTCGAGGCCTTGAACCTCATATTGCCCACATATGTATTTTGTTTAGCCTTAATTTGGGGTAAAGGGGTATTTGTTTTTAAATAAAAACTTAAGGTATTTATATATTGGAAGATTCACAATTAAAGAATTAAAGAACTCTGATTTTCTGCCTTCTCTTGAAAAACTGAAAGATCTGGCCAGAGTTGGCTCATATTTTGGTAGCAGTGAGAGGAGTTGAGTAGTGGGTGCTCCCTTTAGATGGGACATATTCCATCTAAAGCTGTTTTCAGAACTTGCCCTATTTCCAAATCAATTGCTTATATGAATTATCTTAGAATGTGTATTTTTGAAGTGTTTTTAATCACCTTCAGAATACTTTAAAGTATTTTAAAAACTCACGTATTATTTTCCTTTTTGTTTCCTTAAGGACCTAGATGACATAGAAGATGAAAATGAACAACTAAAGCAAGAGAATAAAACTCTTTTGAAAGTTGTTGGGCAGCTAACAAGGTAGAAGATTCAAGGCTCAGTGTGGGAAAAAGTATTTTAAAACTACTGATTGAATGTTATGGCTAATGCTAGGACAATATTCCTATGCTGCAATACATTAAGTATGTATATTTATTTCCAGTAAACAGTGGATGTTTATTTTCAAAATATTTCTTTTTCATTATTAGTTTCAAAAAAGTATCTACCTGTTATTTCACAAATAAGAAACATCTTTCAGTTATTAAAATGATAGGTTATGCCTCTTTTGGCTTTTGTGTGGTATTCAAATAATATGTGGTTTAAAGTCACAACCATTTGGATATATTTTATCTATGGTAGTGCATTTTCTCCCTAAAGGAATATACATAGTCTTTGTTTACATGAATTCAAATACTTTTGGGGAATTACCTGCAAATGCCTTATTACTGATGTGTGTAACCTTTTATGTGTTGATGATTTACTTGTAAAGATCTTTGTCTACTGTCATTTGCTCTTTCAACTTATTCTAAGTAATTTAGAGTAATATAGAGTTACACTATTTTGTATAACAGTCATCTTTAAAAAGGAAAGGTATTATAAAAAGTCCCTTAATATCATGTACTAGTTGGCTAAATATAAAATTTAAGAGAATACTTGAATTGTGTTATAATAAATTAAAATGTACTATTTTGTATTTGAATATTGAAAAATGTAAAATCACTTCAACTTCTGAAAAACATACAATTCTAATTTTAATGTAAAATTTCTTACGTTGATACTACCTTTTCTATTAGTCCAAGGTTTATAAGTGAACATGGGATATGTAAAGAGTTGTTTATTCATCAAGCCTGGAGAGTGTGTACAATTTCAGTGTATAAGAAAAAATCCGTATTTAATTATATGCATTAAAATCAAAACCAAAATATTTATCCACACTTAAAACATTTATATTTACATTACAAAAGAGTACATAAACAGAAATAGTACTTAAATACATTGCTTAATTTCTAACTTGGAGAATAACAATGACATTGTTGTTCTCGTATCAGAGAATTCTTGCCTGCCCTACCTCAAATTTAAGGGATTTTCTTCCTAACAGTGGATTTTTAAGAAACAGAATTATTTTAAAGACTTATACAACTTTTCTGTTAAATATCATTAGTGTTTAGAGTTGTTTTATATTATATTTTCATGTTGAATAAGCAAACCCCCTCCTTTAAAATACATTAAGAAATGTTGGCCTGATAGTTGACTCTCAAACAGTATACTGATATCCTTTTTATCCAGTTAATGTACAGAAGTGGCTTGAACATACCCATTTGGACCACCCCACTGATTCTTTTTCCTTCACTTGCCAAGCCCCTTCATTATTCACTATTAGAAAAATAGGGAAGGAGAGACAGTTGGAAAAAATGTAGATAAATGATAAAAATCTGATGTTGGATTCTAAAACTCTGTGCAGTGACCTAAGTTACCCCCCAACCCCAACCCCTTTCCATTTCAGAAGTTTCAACCTTGGCTGATGATCAGAATCACTTGGGTTGCTTAAAAAGAATTTCCTAGCTGTAGTTTCTAAGTAGTTTTAGGCTGAGACCCTGGACAGAATTTTTAAAGCTCATCTTGTTGATACTGATCATCACCTAGGTTTGGAAACAGCTGCCATTGCCTTTTTCCTTCTAGACCTTCCATTGGAGACTCTGGAATTAACATAATTTTAGCTACCAGCATTTTACCCCCTTTTAGTTTATTTAATAACCAATCTGGTCTCTGGGGAAGTTTTCGTGTGTGTGGGACGGGGGAGGGGTATAATGTTTTGTTTTTGTTTTTTTTGTTTGTTTTTTTTACTAAAAAGTTTAATGTTAGATTACCAAACTTGATATATTTGCAGAATTACTGCATAAGGGCATCCTTTTCAGAGAATAGTACCCAGCCTGGGAACAGTGATCCACTACCCACACGTCAAAAGTGGCTTGCCAGGCTCAGTCACCTTCTTCGGCTGTGAGGTATTCATCTCCCTTTAGTTAGATACCCTTAGGTGTGTGGCAGAAATATCAGTATTGCCTAGTTTCCCAGCTACACTTTGGATATTGTGAAAATGCTGTCAGTATCCAGCCTTAAAATACATTACTACATGAATGTGTTGGTTTTTCAGTAAAAAAAGTATTTTGAATTTTCTATTTAACCATATATAGTTAAAGGAATATTTCATTTCCCTTCTTAAAATTATTCCAGTTATTAATATTTCCAAAGACTGAGCTGTTTTAAATTTTTTCCTTTCCTTCAGTTTATCAGGAACATTTCCAGCAGTGATCTTTTACATAATGGTACCTAGTGCAAATACAGTGCCTGACAACTTAGGCAAAGCTTTCACATGCAGTTCTTCCATCCTTAAATACACATTTATGTCACACATAGACTTTTACACTGAATGTTAAAAAATAAGTAGGATCTGCTATACTATCTTTAAAATTTAGAAAAGGCATTGAGATTTTAAAAAGGTAACTTATAAATACATGTGCACTACCTTAGAAAACTTGGCTATTGTCAATAAAGTGCTAGTATTTGTGAAATTATTAGTCCTGTTCAGAAATAATATTTCTTATATTTCCTGGGAATTTGTGGCATAATAAAGCTTATCCAAAGTTCTAATGTGTTTATGATATTATTTTCAGAACATGAAGGTTATTAAGTTTAAAATGAACATGACTTGACTCTCTGATTTCTGACATGCATTACTTGTGAATTACTGAAGTAATCTCTATTTGATTTCTCCTGAATTATTTTATTGCACTACAGTTAACCGTTAGAGAGGAAAAGGAAGGCTCTAGGGTGTTTCTAAGGGAAATAGCACTGTCACACTTGCTCAAGTAGTTTAAACATGGAAAATTAAGTATCGGAGCAGAAGATACATGAAGCAATGTATTCTTTTTTTTTTTTTAATAACTTTTTAATTGTGGTGGAAGCAATGTATTCTTATGGTAAAAAATCTACCTCAGTTACACGTTTTATGTTTTCTGGATTAATCTGGGTTTTTATAACTAGAAATAAAAATGCAAGATTTTATGTCCACTAATACTTTGTTGAATATAATGCAAGTCAATGTATTAGATATATTCCAACACCATAAGACAAAATAGGTAAGACCTGTGGTTTGATAATTGATCTGATGTCCTAGACAATACTCACATGTCCAGTGATAGTCATCTTTCATCATTTCTGTAGTTTTATGATCTTGAATCAGTGCCTGGTAAGTTCCATGCAGTGTTGGCACTTAATAGCCTTTGTTAATATTTTGTTAAAGATTCAGGCATATATTTTCATCTTGTAATGTAAGAAACCAAATACATCATCTTTTCTTGGGGGAAGGTATGTTAAGTGAGAATGAAATAGCATTCAGGAATCAGAACTTTAACATGTTAAGAGTCAGTGCTGTACACTCTGTTATTATATCTCAACCATTCCTAACGTATAACAGTAAACTTCTATTGCATTGGAACTATGCTCGCTCTCAATAAAGGACATCCCATTGACTAGCATTCTAATTTATATTACTTATCTTAGAACCCAGGACACTTTTCTTGTTCCATTAAACTGAAAGTGTAATACTAATAGACAATGAACATTTTGTTCATCAGGTGCCTCCACAAAGGCACTCTTCTGAACCATGCTGATGCGTTTCTCAGTGATGTATAGAAGTTGGTTGTTTCATTTTCAGTGTAGACTTGAACCATTTCATTGCCCAAGAAATCCTGAGCCCATATTTTTTAATTTTACTTAGCTGGAATCTCAAAGCAGGTTAAAGTCATATTCTCATCTCCGAAATAATTATGTGTGAGCATGTGAGAGGAATACTGATGAGGGGGTTTACCTTAAATTTTCATACGTGTCTTTCAGCAAGTATTTATTAATCAACTGGGTATACAGTTACAGTTGTTACAGAAGTTAAAAAAACAAAATGGACATGGACCAGCCTTTCCATCTAACGGTGTACAATCTATGGAGTGTGAGTCAGTAGCACAAAGTGCAGTCTTAAGTAGCATTTACTTGTCTAATCTGAATAGTTCATTCAAAAGTATTTTTTGGTATTAATTGTCCAGTCATTATCTTTTAGGGCTAGTTATTTAATAGGTATTTGCTGCAGTCTTTACTGAATGGTGGAGTGAAAGATCTGGTGCATATTGGGAAGTATCTTAACCACATTTCTTTTAGATAATTATGCATTATTAAAAGAACGTTTTAAAGGAATTTATAGAAGTAATGAAATAAAAAGAATTCAATGTATGTCAAATAACACCAAACTGTTGATGGTATTCAAATGTGATTTTTAAGTTAGATTTTCTTTATATGTTATTGATTACTGGTTTCTTTTAGGTATTTAAGTCTAATAAACTGTACACATATCAGCAGTCACTTTGATGATAGAACAATTACTTGATGGACATTTATTATGTGCCTGTTTTGTTTTCCCCTCTGGAAACCTAATATATGTCTATTTTCTTGGTGAACTTGTTTCTTCAAAGATTTGGCTATGCTATTCAAGGTTTATATTATTATGTTTTTCTTCTAAATTTGAGTATCAGATGGCTGCTGCTACCAGCAAAGATGATATGAAAGCTAAAATTTAATATTGAAAAATCAGCTAATTCAGACAATCCAAATATTTGTAGACAAACACCTGGATAATTTATTGATCACATTACTATTGTGTAGAGAGCTTTCATAATTTCCATTGCATAGGTTTTCATTGTGGAGTAATCAGCTTGATTTCACTTTTAAAATACTTTGCATGTAAAATAATACTGAATAAAAATGTAAATTTTCATTTATTTTTTAACACTGATTAATTATTTCCTTCCTGTACTATCAGTAAAACCCAGACCATGAGTTTTACTTTTGAAGTTAAAGGATGATACTAATATTCTGATTAATTTATGTGTGTCTTACTGAAACAGTATGCAGTACTTTAAAAATCTTGATTTAGTATAGTATTGTAGAAAGAATAATGTTTTAAAAAATAAATATAGTGTTGATAAGATCTGAATACATTCATGGTGAGGCTTCTTGAATATGTGAGAAGTGTACACATGTCCAACCTGATTGAAAATTTTAATTGTCTCTGTGTTTTAAAGCTACATGAGTAATTTCTTAATTCAAAATTATAATTGTTATCAACTAAATCTGATGGTGTTCAAAGAATTTCAGTTCCTTCATAGTTTGAAAAAGATAAGTAGGGGTCTGGGAATGTAAAAATCCAGCCTTTGTTTTTTTAGTAAATGGTTTACATAACCTTTTGCTAACGTGTCATTCTTCATCCACCTGCACAAGCTAATCAGTCTTCTTTACTTCTAGAACTCTAAATTAATCTTTTCAGTAATGTCATACATGTCTAACAAGTGAACAAGCATCCTTCAGTCAGACTGTTTAGATAATATCTCAAGTCCTCATATAAGGACATACTCCATTATTGGAGCAAGCCTATTGAAAACATTTGCAAGGCCTCCTAGTCTTAATTGGAACTGGTGCCATTTACCTTAGCCTTCATCAAATCTTTTTTTTATTTTTTTTTATTCTAGATTCACTCTTTGTGCACACAATTCTATCAGTAGCTGTAAATACCCACATATTTTCTTAATCGCATGCCTTTAGTTTCTCTTTTCATCTCTACAAGAGATTACATTTTATTCCTGGTCAGCTTCTTGGAAAGAATTTATGTAATGTTGGGCCTTTGTGTTAAAGAGATAAAGAGATATAATATCTGTTACAATCCATTTATTTTATTTTGATGTTTAATCAGATAAGGTTAAAAAGGAAGCTAGAAAGAAAAACTTCCCTCTTAATACTGGAACAAATGCACAATTTTACTCTCACTTTAAAAAAAACTTCTGTGTCTGAATAAAGATGCTTTTAATAAAGGAAAAAGCTCTCTATTTGGTGTCAGATAGTAAAACAATATGAAAAAAAAATTAAGATGAGCCAATTAGGAAAAGTAGATCGTACTTTGACTTTATATATGTGAAAGACAAAAGTTTTGACTGCTATGTATTTTACATTAAAATGTGCAAAATTATTCTGTATAAATTAGTCTTAATCCATATGTGATCAGTTGCTATCCCTGTTTAGATATAACATGGGCCATGATATTCACAATCTTTATGTTACAGACTTTTATCCAGAGAAGTATTAGCATTCCTTTAAAATGTGAAATATTTACTGTGGTTAAACAAAGGTTGATGATGTCATTAGCGGGCATTGTAGTTTTATGGAAGCAAATTAAGAAAAATTAATAGAAAATTTATCTGATTTATTACTCTTGTAGTCCAAAAGTGTAAACAAAGCTATCAGTCAAAGGCATAGGAAATCCCATTTGAAGAACTTAAAAATCACTTTTGGTAACAATACATTCGATACAGTGTTAAGAAAAGTTGGAAAATTATTAGCTTGCCATAGCAAATTGAAAGTTTCATGTAAGGATGATTCAGGACAATGAAGAACATCACTGCTTTTAAAGCAAAATTATGTCAGTAATATCAATTGTAGTATTTACTAAATATTGTAAATCAGTGAAAATTGCAATGGGATGAATAAATGAACAATTCAGAAATGCAACTGATAATCATAGGAAGCCTAAAAGTACCTGTTGCCTCTTGCAGCACTTTTAAGATTCGTATACTTTGAGGTACAGCTAAGCATAGAGACTCAATTAACAATTTGAGCGTAACTTTAACCCTAATTTAATATAGCATAAAAACATTCAATAATTAATAATTCAGTAGCCATATGTGCCAGGCATTGTGTTAAGTGCTTTAAATATTGGGTTTTGGTTTTTTTTGATTCTTTAAAACTTATGCATGATACAGATTGGGAAGTGTAATTTGCCCAAGGTCACAAAGCAATGCTTTGTGCCTATGCTATGACATACTCACTTTTATGACATAATCATTGTCCTATTAAATATTTTGCCAGTGGTTCTCAAAGTGTGGTCCATAGACTAGTAGATTTGGCTTTACTTAGAAACCTGTTAGAAGTATGAATTCTTGGGCTCCACCCAATACCTCAATGAGGTGAGGCCCTGCAATCTATGTTTTAACAAGCCCTTCAAGTGATTCTGATGCAGGTCAAAGCTTGCAAATTTGCATTATTCATTTCTATTTTTAAGCAAAGATCTTGGTCTTTCTTTATGGCCATTGTATAAATAACATGACATGAACTTGTAAAAAAAAAAAATGATCCTTTTCATTGTTGCTTACATTGCAAAAAGATTGTATCCGGAAAGGCCTCAGCATGGATATTGGCAGTTTGACATAAACCCATTAGTTTAGTATTATCTCTGGAACTGAAATGGATTCTTAAGTCCAAGAGACTGGAATGAAATCTTTGTTTTTCTGTTAAGGTTGAATCGATCTCTGTCGTTGCCTGAAGGTTTTTGGTAACAATGCATTCTTGTGAAATTTTAAAACTTTATTGAAACAAATAAAAGTTATGTTTCATCAGTTAGAGTTTTGTTTTTGTTGTTTTTTTGCATGTATGGACACTGTGAGGTGGTCCATGGGGAGACTGAATCTTTAAAGTATACTCTCTGAACTCAGAAAATTAGTGACGTTTTCCAGCTAATTGACCAGTAAGGAGAAATCCACAATATTGCATCCCAGTGAGTAAAGAAAAATAGTGCAAGTCTATTTTTATCAATTCGGGGTCATTTTTTTCTTACATGCTGAGATAGTTAAGTAAGCTACTTAAAACAAACTTTAGAGTAGTTTTAGATTAATGAATTATTGTGAATATAGTTTAGAGTACTTGAGTAACCCACACCCAGTTTTCCATTAATGTCTTAACATTAGTATGGTGCATCTGTCATAATTAATGAACCAATATTTGTAATTATTATTTACTAAAGTCCATACTTGATTCAGATTCCCTCAGTTTTTCCCTATTCTCCTTTCTTGGTCAACACCCAATCAAAGATACCACATTACATTGAATAGTCATGTTTCCTTACGCTCCTCTTTGTTGTGAGTTCCTTAGACTTGTTTTTGATGTCCATGACAGTTTTGAGGATTACTAGTCAGGTATTTTTTGCTTCTTACTATGGACATTTTCAGATATACAAAAAAGAGAAAATAATTATCCTTATCTTACCAATCATATCCCTCGTATTTTTCTTTTTGCTGGGATATTTTGTTTTTATTTTTTATTGTTTTGCTGGAATATGTTAAAGTTAAATTTCAGTCATTCTATCATTTAACCTGTAAAAATACTTGAGTATGTATCTCTAATAGATAAGGACTTAAAAAATAACCACAATATTATCATATCTAACAAATGTAATGCTAATTTCTTAATGTTGTCTGTTTAGTTCAGGTTCTCCTGAGAGGCAAGCCTGCAAGAGATTTATTGGGGGAAAACACCTGTGAGGAAAAATGGGGCAGGAGCTAGGGGAGGTTGGGAGACCTCAGTACAGGTCTGACTGATGTGAAGTAGAGACAGAAAGACAATGGTTGAGCAGGAAGTCTTTTTTTTAAAGATTTTATTAGGGAATTGGGGGGAGGGGAACAGACAGGTAGACAGATTGCTGTTTTGTTCTTCAGTCTAGTTGTGGAGGACGTCGCTTCACTGGCCCACGTTGGCATGATCATTGTGCTCTTCCCGGGTGAGGCAATTGGTCGCCGGTCATTGGTCGGCCACTCACAATGGCTTCCTGCCATTCACGCTGGCCGCCAGCCACTCATGTAGCTCACGGCAGCCCGCTGCAGCCCCGCTGCAGCCTACGGCATCGCCGGCGACCCACAGCAGCCCAGCCCCACGTCTAGCTGTTGTTCATCATCCCAGCTGTAGCGGGCACAGCGTCACTGGCCCTCAATGTAGGATCCGAACCGCAGCCCTGCTGCTCAGACCTGGCACTCCCAAGCAAGCTCTTAACCAGATGAGCCACTCGGCCTGCCCGAGCAGGAAGTCTTAACGGTGCATTTGGAAGACAGTTTTAGCAAGGCTGTAAAAATCCTCCAGGCAAAGGTGCCTTCCCACAGTAGACCCACATCTTAAAGGAATGGGCTTGCCTTTGTATGTGTGCTCTGCTCCTGTGTTGGCAGGGAGCAGCCAGTAGAAAGCAGGACCTCAGGTGAACACCATGATACAGTCAGATCACAACGGTTTCAACTGTCAGTTAAACGACTGTAGGAGCCTGGAGATGCTCATTTTCATGGCTGCCACATCATGTTTGTGTTCATATTTCCCTGGATACTTCAGAAATGTCCTTTTACTGTTAGTTTATTTAAATAAAGATCCAAATGTATCCAATGCATTTGTTTAATATGCCTCTTTCTGTATTTTTTTAACCTATAAAACCACATTCCTAATTTTTATGCTATTTTTCAAGTAGAAGAAATTAGATTATTTGCTCTGGAATTTTCTGCATTTTTGCATTACACTGATTGCTTTTCCCCTTCTATTTTCTGCAAGTTGTTAATCAGATGTAGAGGCTTTATTAGATTCAATATTTCATAGGTGGTCTGTACTTCCAGCTGAATCACATGAGAAGGTGCATAATGCCTTGTAGTCTCTTTTTTTTTTTTTAGATTTTATTGGGGGATTGGGGGAGGGAACAGCATTGGGGAATCAGGGATGGGGAACAGATAAGTTGCTGTCCTTTTGTTCTTAAGTATAGTTGTGGAGGACATCACTTCACTGGCCAAT
>NW_017732041.1:899462-904352 GCF_001890085.2 Hipposideros armiger | reverse complement strand
TTTTTTTGAATAGTTAAATCACCATAGTGTTCAAATTAGAATGCAGTCACATAAGTGTAAAAGTATACAGATATTCATTGACTTGGATGTGAAAAGTCATCAGAGCTCATATAATACATTAATTAACCCTCCGTCGGGCGCAACTGATCTCACAGATTCATTGCACACAAAGATGTTGCTATAAAATACGTCTTTACTAAGTCACAAACATGACTGGCGATAGGTTATGGTAGAGGGGAAGATACGAAGCGATGAGTCACGATACCTAAGGTAACTTAGATATTTGAAAATTTGTGTGCAGTGAATCTGTGAGATCAGTTGTGCCCAACAGAGGGTTAAGCTAAATTCATAATAAGGGGTGCCCAAATTATGGACCCTGCCTCCCCTCCATTAAACTTTGACCCAAACTCACAGTGTGGGTTTTATTTTAATAGAGGCAGTTCTCAACCTGTGGGTCGCGACCCCTTTGGGGGTCGAAAGACTCTTTCATAGGGGTTGCCTAAGACCATCGGAAAACAAAAAGGTATTTCCATTATGATTCATAACAGTAGCAAAATTACAGTTATAGAGTAGCAACGAAAATAATTTTATGGTTGGGGGGTCACCACAACATGAGGAACTGTATTAAGGGGTCGTGGCATTAGGAAGGTTGAGAACCGCTGGCACTTCCATCTCCAGTCACATCTGAAAGAGGGTCTATGCAGAGGTGCCAGCCATTGATAAGTTTCCACAGCTGGTTCTCAGGCTGTCCCAGACTCCTTGCGGTCCTGGTTAAGAGAAGTGTTGGATGATGGCGAGTGGCAGGTTGTGAAGTAGCCCTGTGACTGACCGAGCCACCAGGAATTCTTGCAGAGGTTAGAATACAGCCCAGTGGCTGGCAGCCATCATGTATGGGACCACCTGATAATATTGGCAAAAACCTTTCCTCTACTGCCAATCCCTTCACCCAGAAAGAAGACTCACTCTTTTATTCCAGATTGTGGAAACCAGCTTGAGTTTAGCATTCTTACATTTTGCATCTTATGTGGGTTCACCAGTATTACATACAGCCCTGTGGTAGGCTCTGTTATAGGACATAGTAGTGAATGGAATGACAAATCCTGGCCAATGCCATTGTATTCTTTGTTGCCCAATAAAAGAGTAGACATAAGGTTGAGGAGTGGTAGTGTCTCAGGCTGTCCTTTGTACCTTTCAAAAAGATGAGAATTGGAATTCACTTGTCTTTTGACAGATAGTAGCCTCAATACATGTCATGGGCTCTAGTTTGTGTTATAAAATCATGCTGATAGGTTTAATGTTTGGGAAAGACAGATTTTTTTCCCCAAGTCTTGAGAAATTGGGAGTGACTGAGGATTTAGAGCATAAATTCATATTTTCATTAATTTGTTACATGAATTTTATTTTTTGCCCCAAATGTGTCCTTACTGGCCAATGCTAGTAAGTCCTCAATGGGGTGGTCAGCCTGCACATTTTCTAGTATATTCTGATCATCAGAAGCATTTGTGATTATTCAGTTTCTATGCTTAATTTTGTAATGGATTTCCAAATATCTGTATTCCTATACGTCATAAAATTCCCAAAGTCAACCACGGTTAAATACAAGACTTTCTTCTGGTGTTTTTCTTTCCTTCTGAGCTCTGCAATTGAGGTGGAACTAAGTACAGCACGCTGTACAAGCTTTTCATATCTAGTTACTTAAGAAACACTCCCCTATGGTGAAATCATCATCCATCTACTTTTTTTTAATTGAGTGGTCAGGCCACTTTATCCTTTTCCTGTGATTCTTGCCTAAAGATATATTTTGTTTGGGAAGAACATGCGTGGGGGAATTAGAGCCAGTTTTGAGGATTTACCCCTTATAAACTTAGAGTAGCATTTTGCTTTTTATACTTAGATTTTTAAAAACTCTAAATGAAGATAACAAATAGAGCTATTTCCACTTCGCAGGATACTGGGAGAAAAGGTTCTCCTTCTTGGTCTAGAAATGGGTTTATACAGTCTTCCTGACTAACTTTTTTTTTTTTTTAAA
The DNA here is from genome assembly GCF_001890085.2 of Hipposideros armiger. Taxonomy (NCBI): domain Eukaryota; kingdom Metazoa; phylum Chordata; class Mammalia; order Chiroptera; family Hipposideridae; genus Hipposideros; species Hipposideros armiger. The sequence goes on along the minus strand of NW_017732041.1, from coordinate 902,323 downwards.
GATTTTATTGGGGAATTGGAGGGAAACAGTGTTGGGGAATCGGGGAAGGGGAACAGACAAGTTGCTGTCCTTTTGTTCTTCACTCTAGTTGTGGAGGACATCACTTCACTGGCCCATGTTGGTATTATCATTGCGCTCTTCCCAGGTGAGGCAGTTGCTCGCTGGCCATTGTACGGCCGATCACAGCAGCTCAAGAAAGTGCACGCCAGCTGCTGGCCAGTCCCACTGCAGCCTATGCCATCGCCGGCGACTCACGGCAGCCCAGCTCCAGGTCAAGCTGTTGTTCACCATCTTAGTTGTAGAGGGCGCAGCATTACCAGCCCTTATATGTGGGATCTGAACTGGGGCCCTGCTGCTCAGAGCTGGCGTCCCAAGCCAACTCCTAACCAACGTGCCACTTGGCCGGCCCTGACTAACTTTTAAAAAGCTGACTATCTCTGTGTAAATGGGGAAATAAGACTGAGAGGGATGTTTTATTGACTCTGAGGTCACATGGTGATATAAATGGAATCAGATATCGTGCTAGTTCCTGATAAAGTGAGGTGTCTGACCACTACTAAGATTAGTCTGTAACAGGTCTCTTTAGAGGGAATGTTAGAGATTACAAAATACCTTAAAACTGTAAGATAGAGGAAGTTGTAAACATTTTTTGAATGGAGGGAGAGTAGAAATTAACTTTTATCCTTGCATCTTTAGAATATGGTTTCAGTTCAGTGTTACAAACAGGCAGTTATTTGGGTTTGTTTTGTTTTGTTTTGAATTTGTGTAAGAGTTTATTTGACCTAACCTAATGGGGCGCAAGATCTCAAATGCTCCCAGTTGGACACAGTGTTTCTTTAAGGGTGACAGCCCCCTCTACCCCTGCATCAGAATCACCCCAAGTCCGTAGGAATAACCAAATGAATCAGACTGTAATGTGCATGGGCAGAGGAGGGAAAGATTAATTCCTTAAAGGATATGATATTACACGTGAGGGCTGCACGGGTTTTTATACACACACCACCTAAAGAAGTGGTGGCTTCCAAGCGGGACCCACTTGAGCACCAGTTTCCAAGTTGGACTTACTTGAATTCAGATGCTGGCCATAGCGCTGTATGCTGTGTGACCTTGGACAAGTTGCTCTATAATTTCCTCACCTGCAACATGGACAAACTAGTGCCTAACTTGGTTGGGTTATTGTGGAGAATAAATGAGATAATACATGTAAAACATATGACACAATACCTGTTTATAGCTATGATGGGAAAATAATTAAAACGAAGCACCTTTTATAGTGTGATCTGTACCAGTGAAGAAGTTGAGAAGATTATAATGGTTGTCTTTCTGAAATAAAAAAAAAAGATGGTTATCAAGAAGCTCTGGATAAGTAATACAACTCATCTTGTCTTACACTTCTGCTCTTCTAGGGAGGCTGTCTGTCCTTAGAAATCCACTTGAAGCATGTCAGAACTCGATCCTAAAGAAGAATGCAGTGTGTGTTGATCCAAATATAACGCAATCCCCACAGTACCTGGTAAATTGTGGCTACCCAAGGAACATTGAACCAAATTTTGGGTAAAGGAAAACATCATTTAGAAAGAAAGAGATTCTTGAGTTAGTTTACTTGAGAAGAAAATATTTCCCAGTTATGTCTCTCTTCCTCTCAAATCCCCAGGCTCCACCTGGGCCTGTTTTCCTACTAAGAAATGTCCCTGCCTGAACTCCTGAACAAATATATTCCAGGGCAGTATCATTATCCAAAGTGATATGGGAACTAAACAAACAGGATGAATCAGCTTGAACTCACGCAGGTTGGCCACAAGTCAATTTCTTTCTCTAGTTCTTCATTTGTTTTCCCAGGGTACCTGATTGCTGGTAACCAGTATGTCCTGATAGCAGAGAACAGGAAGCATATCAAAGCAAGAAGCTGTTTGTCTACTGACCTGCTCCTGTGTAACAAGCAGTTCTTGTTGATTTGGATACTAGAAGGCAGTGAAACAGGATGGCGATTATGGGTGCTGGTACTTGGGATGATTTTCGGTTACTGTGGCAGGACGCCACAGTGGTACTTGACCCTAGAAAAAAACATCTTTCCTCCCAAATTGCGCAAGTGTGAAAGTAATGTTTGTCTTATGACCTAGTAAAAGAATCTTAACTAGAATGTGGATCTTTTATTTGTCCGATTATATGAACTAAGTGAAGTCATACACACAGGCTACTTTTGTTGCATTTTCGCAGGTATTATATTGGATCTTATACTTGTCCATTCTTAGACCTGACATATCTAAAGAATATCACTCTAGTAGGATAACACTCTGCTCAGCTTAAACATGGGTGATTTACTTGTCATTATAGGAACTTGGTGGAATATAAGAAAGAAAGTTTAATCTCTATTAATTAAGTTCAGAATAGTAGCAACTTTTTTCCCACATGAGTGATATTGATGAGAAAACTTCAACTAGGCACTTTCTTTTTAACTAAAACTGTTTGGGACTTCAGTTTAAATTGGTGGGGTTACTGAAGATAACATGGATTTAAAGGAGAGAGATGGATTTTTTTTAACATCTACAACTAATCCACTAAACAGAAAAAGAGATTATAGGGGTACTGTACTTTTAAAATATATTCCCTTTTGTTCTTCAGTCTAGTTGTGGAGGATGTCGCTTCACTGGCCCATGTTGGTATTATCGTTGCACTCTTCCCAGGTGAGGCAGATCCGTCGCTGACCACTGGACGGCCGCTCACGGCAGCTTTTGGCAGCTCATGCCGGCTGCCAGCCGCTCACACTGGCAGCCGGCCACTCACAGTAACTTAGGCAGCCCACTGCAGCAGGGGCTGCGCCTATGCCATCGCTGGTGACTCAAGGCAGCCCAGCTCCAGGT
>NW_017732041.1:884715-899367 GCF_001890085.2 Hipposideros armiger | reverse complement strand
TCCCCAATAAAATCTTTAAATAAATATAAAAAATAAAATATATTCCCCATTTTCAAATATTTAGTGTATGAAGAAAACTATTCCTGAAATAGTGAAGTGCTGCTATCTCTAGCTTTCCCTTTCTTCTCATTTGCATCCTTTCTGATGGCTACTTCAGGATGGCATTGCTTGGGGGAAGCTTTCCAGTACTGTCAGTGTATGGTACAGCATAATTGGCATTTGGTGCCCGAGTGCATTTTCTTTTGAAAGCCCCTGAGAGATTTTCAAATACCTGTTGAATAAGTGAATATAAGAAAGAATGAATGCATGAATGAGAGAGATTGGTTGCTACTTTGACCTGACCCTGACTCTTACTTGCTATAAGTTTTGTGACCTTTAGCAAGTGACTTTACCTATAGCTCTGTTCCCTTGTGGAGATAATAACACCTACCACATAAAGTACTTAATAAATGCTTATTGAATATCTGAATTAATCACTAGATCCAGTTCATATATACTGAGTCCGATTTTCTGCGATCTGGGGATTTGCCTTTTTGCAAAATCTGGTGAGTTTTATGCGCACCCCAAATTTAAAAACCACTGTTTAAAGTCTGCTATGTATTGGGGAGGGCTTTGGTACATGCCCAGGGCAATAATAAAATGAATCAGACTGTCTCTGTCTTCAATACGTTTACATATAGTTAAAGGATAGACATCATGTGAACAAGCACAGAGGAAAGACAGATTAATTCCCTGAAAGAACTGGTGAAACCTCTTAAGACTCTAGCATTTGTAAGGATTAAGCAAGAGTTTTAAAAATGCCTAGATCGTTATGTGTTACAGGATAAATGCCAAACTATTGGTATTTATTTCTACATAGTCTTTGTCCACCCACTCAGTGTATTTCTTTCTAATCTGTAAGGACAGTTTATATTTTCCATAGATCTTCTCCAGCCAATTTATACATTTTTGGGGGTGACTAGACTATCTTTTCTGAAAGTTTTTTGTGACTTTTTACTGTTTTGTTCTGGTGACAGAGTTCCAACAGATGTGTTTTTCTTTCTGTTTTTGTAAACCAGGTTATGCATTTTCTCATTTCCATTTTGTGACTCTGAACAAAATTTTCATGAAAATGCAATTCGATTACAAACTCACATTGTACCCTGCTCTATATCCTCCTGAGACTCATTAGATGATTTCAGAAAATTCTAAACTGTAGAAAAGAAATCCATTTAGTTAACTCTCGTTTAGTCAGGTTTTTCTTGTGGATTATTCAGATTCTTTGCTCTGCATTTACAGCTTTTCTTTTCTCTGTTCCTTTGCTTGTTAGGCATGAATAGAGAAAGAGAAAGAAAGACGCAGGTCCAGTAAAAAGATTTAGCATGGGAACCGAAAGAAACTGCTGGCTACAGCAAGGCTAGCATAGAGAACTCTGTTGCTGTTAGACAGGGTGCTACAAGTCCTATCTTGTTAGCAGAGGTGTAACCTGAGGATCCTGTCATGGTTAGGATATCAATCGGAGAGGGTGACCTTTCATCCTGCTGCTAACTTACTATTTAACTTGTGCAAACCAATCAGTCTACTCATGTAATAGGGAAAATGTCTACATAATTTTGGAGTCATGGTCCAAAGGGATGCCAGTAAAAGGAATTTAAAGAATGCACTATCTGTGAATACAGCATTCTAGATACTAAATAAGAAACCTCCAAAACAAAACAAAAAATGTACCTAGTCTCTTAAGATTTTACATGAGCTGAAACTGGAAATGGGCTTTTTTCTCTCTCTTTTCAGAATTCACATACCAGTAGCATTATTAGATATTATATATTATATAAAATATTTTAGAATTAATGATTTTACACTGCTTATAAAATTTAAAGGACCTTTTTAATGCCCATTTACTAGTGTGCAAAACTCGCACAGAATTTAAGGTGCTTGCCCAAGGCTAACTAGCTAAATGCTGAAATGAGGGCTAATACAGTTTTTCTAATTTTATGTTCACCAAATGACATGGTCTAAGAAGTGAACATTTTTGTTCTATTTCTAGAAGTCTGATACGTCTACAGTCTGCTGTCATGTTATCTGTTTAATTTTAAAAAACACACAATTGAAGCAGATGATACATTGTTAAAGCAAAACCAAAGATTTGGGACTAAGCAGGAATCTTCTGAATCATAAGGAGGAATTCTTCATATGTTTGTAGCATAACAAGAGTCCCATTCCCTGACATGAAGGAGACAAAAGCTTAAATTTGAAGCTAAATTTGAATTCAGGGAAAGTAGAATAGAACGCTGATCAGATAGTCATAGATTGGTCTCTGCCACTTACCGTGACCTTGGATGTGTCATTTCCCCTTCTTGAGCCTCTACTTCCTAATCTACAAAATGGCCATAATATTGTACTATCTCTATATCATGAAGGTGCTTTTGAGGATCAGAACCATTGTGGAAGTTTGTAACATGAGCTATAACAGTCTTAGTGGCTTACCACTAGTATGAAACCATAGATAGCAATTATAGTATTAGTTCTTTTATTGTTAGCGAAAGAAATTGACTTTATCCTTTAGAGGTAAATCTTGACTTTAAAAGAAGGTTAAAAAAAAAAAAGTTCTAAAATCCTGTGGATTAAAAGAATCCAAAAGCTATTGGTTGTCAGAATCAAAAGGGAGGTTTTTAATTTAGCTTCTAAATCAAATCACCAAAATACGCGTGTAGAAGCAGATAAAAAGTAAAGCTTATGTTCACACATTTCGCAACATACAGAAAGAATGGTGGAGGCAGGGGGGACACAGGCTTTAGTGCAAAACTGGGTAACAGAAAAGCGAATATACTCCTGAATTCTCTACTGTTTAAGGTCCCTAAGCATGCCAGGTCTGATTGTATAATAGGTGCTCGGTAATTGTTGAATGAATGAAGGAAGGAAGGAATGATGACTAAACGCTAATGCATCTGTTTCTCTGTTGGCTGTTTTTCCAGTTGGAAGATTTGATCTTTTATCATTTGAATTCCACAAGAAACATCTTAACCAAGTCATGTCTTTGGGCCAATCTGTTTCCAAGCTTGTTTGTGGTTTTCACATTCTTTTTTTGACCCGCAGTATTATTCTGTGACCTCTTGCATGAATTCCAGTAGGTCATTCAGTTGGGACCCAAGGAAGTCAGTAAATTAAGCTTGACTTGGAAAGGAATACATAGGGTGGGTGGCTTGGATTGGAATCAAATTAGGTCTGGTTAATCTTATTTTGGTTTAATCTATGTGGGAAAGAATAGAAATAGAGGGAAAACAAATAAACAAAAAGTAGGGGAAAACTATTCTTGTATAATGATAAACAGTTTCTCTAAGAAATAGTTCTGAGGGCCAAAACCTAAATTATTTTTACTAGAAGTCTGGGGACAAGACTCAGGACAGATTCACTTCTCCAGGCATCATAACTGCTGTTTACTTCTCTAGCTTTCCCAAAGGCGTTTAAAATATGGATGCTCCACAGACAAGTCCTGTTACTTAATATAGTTCATGCTTTTTCATCTTCCCCAGGGCTCTGCAAATGGATAAACCCAAGTTTGGGGAAACCTCAGCCACTAGGCAGCGGTTCTCCACCTGTGGGTCGCGACCCCTTTGGGGGTCGAACTACCCTTTCACAGGGGTCGCCTAAGACCATCGGAAAACAAAAAGATATTTACATTACGATTCATAACAGTAGCAAAATTACAGTTATAGAGTAGCAACGGAAATCATTTTATGGTTGGGGGTCACCACAACATGAACTGTATTAAGGGGTCGCGGCATTAGGAAGGTTGAGAACCACTGCACTAGAGAGACAAAAACAGTTTTGGACACTGGGTGTATAGTCAAATTGTCCACTCTCGGTCTTGAGTTGCTTATGTAGACCTAAGAAGAAGAAATGTTGAGAAAGTGCCCTAAGTTCCTGCACTAATACTGATTGTTTTCCCCCTTCAATTTTTTCCAACTTGCAACATATTGGCCACTGAAGACTGAACCTTGGTGCCTAGAGTTCAGGAAATCCCCTCTCTGAACTGGCTGAGAACATTTGAATAAAATGGGGAATTTCTTTAAAGCTACCTGGGAAGGGGGAAGTCAGGATGGAGCAAGTGAAGCCATCGGAGGGAGATCCCTTTAGTTTGGAGTTCTGTCTGGAGTCTGGAGGGTTGTGAACGGGATTGTTCCTTGAAAAGAATTTCATGTGATTGCCTAGTAAGTTCTCACAAAGGAGAGAAGACAACCATTCAGGAGTTTCTGGAATGTGATATTATGTGTTCCTGACAATTGAGTTTCCCCTCCCATGGAAGTATTTTGCTCATTTGATAGAGCAAATTAAGTTTTCATTTACAAAAGGGGTAGAGTCATCATATTATTTTTTTTAAAGATTTTTTTTTAAACTGGGGAATTGGGGGAGGGGAACAGTGTTGGGGAATTGGGGAAGGGGAACAGCCAGGTTGTTGTCCTTCAATCTTAGTTGTGGAGGGTGCAGCAAGGTCAGCTCCAAGTCCAGTTGGGCCACTCGGCTCAAGTGCTGTGTTCAATTAGTTGTGGGTGGGCATAGCCACCATCCCATGTGGGAGTCGAACCAGCAGCCTCATTGTTAAGAGCACACGCTCTATCCCCTGAGCCACCCAGGCAGCAGCTCAGCTCACGATGCTGAGTTCAGTCTTTAGTTGCGGTCAGGCGTAGCCCACCATCTCACACAGGCAACCTTCTTGTTAGGAGCATGGGCTCTCACCAGCTGAGCCATCCTGCCACCTGTTGGCAGCTCAGCTGTGGCGCAGCTCACTGGCCCATGTGGGAATCGAACTGGTGGACCTGTTGCTCAGAGCTCGCGCTCTTATGCAAAGCTCTTAGCCAACTGAGCCACTTGGCTGGCCCCCATCATATCATTTCTAATTTCTCATATTTGACCTGTCAACTAAAGATATGAATTACAGCACTGAAACATGGAGAGATAACAGGGTATTTTTCCAGATCTTGCTACAGGGTTCTAAGTACCCTGTCCTCCACTTAGTCTACCCTGATATTGGTGAAGCCTTCACTTGCCTGAATCGAGGGGAATAAGAATGGTTTTTCATCTGTCTAAAGCAGATGACCAAACCAAATGATTTATACAGTTGTTTTCAGGACTCAGATTAATGATTCCAAAGCAGCAGATGAATTTTGGCTTTGGTTAGTTTTCCGGGAGCAAATCTAGTTTGTGGCAATCTTCTAAAAGTATAGATAACTTTTGGCTGCTTCAGCAATACTTGTAAGTATTTTAACAATTATTTTGTCAGGTAATATTTTCTATGTATAAAATTATATATACACACACACACAAACACACATATATAATACATATTATATACACTCTAGGTATAGGTTTGAAAAATAAGAAAATGAAGATCCAAGTCCACACAGGCCAACTCAAGAAATAATATATTCTGCAATTTTTTTTTACTGGAGTTACCAAGGTCTTAACAGTGAGTGCCATTGGAACGGAAAGGATGTCATCATTTCATTTTCTGTTGTAGAAAAAAAACCCCAGATGGTTACCATTTCATTTGTTGAACTGTGATTCTCCGATAACTGGCTTTTTTGTGTTCTTGGAAATGGTATCTTAAAAATGTAAATTTACTGCCTCAGGCACTATTAATTGTTTCACTTAATTGTTGCTACAAGGAAGATGGCTAGATTAAATAAGCCATGTCCCAGTGAAGGATCCTTTTAAAGGGTTTGTGAAACTAGGGATACATGCAGATGCCCTGTATCTTTTTTGAAACCAGGAGATGTATGTATAAATAATATACATTTATGTACTTTTTTTTTAATGGTTGGAAAGTGCTCTCTCAACTTGTTAAAGTTTAAAAGGTTGGATATAAAGTTGCATATCTCGTATAATCACAACCGCTAATCATGGTAGGAAGACAATGTAGTATTTCCCCATATCTATGGGTGATAGAATTCTCTTTCCTCTTTTTACTGTCATCGTTTCTAAATTTTAGTAAGCAGATTTGGTCTTATAATGGAAAAAACTCTTTTATTTTTATGAATAATAAATGGATTGTCCCTGCAGTTTCCATGATGTCCAAGAGCTTATTCCAGCTTATTTGTAGTGTGCTTCTGCCACCTTGTGCTTTCTGAAACCCATTACAGGGATCACCGAAGGCAGAAAAATACTTAGGAAGGTGATTATTCCTCTGGAGATCAGTTTTCATAATGGAGGAGGAGGGTGTGAGGGAGACACATTTCAAATACATAGAAGACATGTGTGTGAATGTGAGAGAAAGGGAGGAGAGAGACATCTTTCCAAAGGTTTGGAGATTACTTACTAGGTTACATCAGTATTAAAATTACATTTTATCTCTAGTCCCTGCACCCCAGTAAAACGGAAGAGTAAAGACCTTGGTTTTAGTGCCGATAACCATAAGCTCCTGAAGTAAGGTGTTAAAACATATTTTGATAGTTTCTAGCCTGGCCTGATCTTTAAATGTGTTCTTTTCTGCATAAAAACCTCAAGCAGACTCTTGTGCCTAGAAAACTAGGTGGCTTGTTAAATGTGTTTCTTTAAATTAACTTGCCTGCTGTGTTTACATGGCCTGTTTTTCTCTTTCCACATTATCATTCCAGACAGCATTCCATTTGTTCAGTGCCTTGAACTATTGCTATGGTCTGCTGCCCTGGAGTTATGCTGAGCTCTAGAAAGGAGAGCTTCTACCTGGAACTTTGGCCTTCCTGCCTGAGCATAAACAAGCTTGATTTGATGACTGGTCTGAGGGGCTCTCAGATCTTTCTTTTCAGGAATGAATTTAAACATATGTGATTTTGAAATGGTATTTAAAGAGTCATGGATGCAAATGACTAGGATGATAGTGGAATAGTCTTTCCTAGCTTGCTAAAATATTGACAGCCCCAGGCCTGAGGCATATTTATCTACACTTTGGTGTCATGCCTGCATTGAAGAGCTCAGATTGTGACTTTAACTCCAGTTATAGTCTCAGAGGGCTTGGATGGCACAGGAGCCACATTTGTTGAGCACCCACTTCAGGGCAGGCCTAGTTCAAAGCTTTTGTTACACGAGCAGTCACAGAGCCCACTCAGTAAGAGCTGTGAGATGGGCATTTTCTTCCTTCTTTCACGTTTGAGGAAACAGACCAGAGATGAAATGGCTTACCCAAGGTCACACAGCTTGGAAACGATAGACTGAAAATTGGAACGCAAGTGTTTCTGACTCAATCTCATACTCTGTAAAGAATCTGCTACCTTTCCATTGCAAAGGTGAGGAACTTTATGGTCATGTGGTCTGAAAAGGGAAACCGAGTCTAGAGGAGACTGATATAGACAGTCTGGACAAACAGGAGGAAGAGGGCTTGCTGGGAGGCGTGCTGGCCGCCCAGCAGCCCCAGCACCACCTCCTCCCAAACCACACGTTGCTTCCTGGCGGAGCCCAGTGTCGTTAGGTTTGGCAGGGCATTACAGGGAGCTTAGAAACACTTCCCAGCACCTTCCAATCTTCCCTATTTGGTCAATTCTGACTTGCATGAGTGCGGTAACCTCCTAACTAATCTCCTGGCCTCTATTCTTGCTCCACCTTCAATCCTTTCTCCTCACTGCATTTGGAAGAGCCTTTCTGAAAACAAATCAGATCTTGTTGCTCCTGAGCGTTAACTCGTTCAAGGGTTTCCTGTTATAAGGAGGGTGAAGTTCAGGCTCTTCAGCATGGCGTGGCTTGTTAGCGCCTACCATCCCCAGCCTCACGGCGTCCACTGCCCCCCACAAGCCTTGCGCTTCAGCTCAGTGGGACTCGTACTGTTCCTCTCTGTGGTACCACGTGTGCTCTGCCCTGGGCGCTGGGCATGCTCTGATCCTTCTGCCTCCTCTGCCTCCTACTTGTGTTTCATGCTCTCTGCTTAAAAGTCACTTCTTTCAGAAAGCTTTTTGGAACCTTTTCCCCAGACCCACTCCACATGTGTCAGACAGCACTCTGTTCTAAAGTGTCACTTGTCACACTCTTATAATTTATAATTACCTCATTTTATTGAGATACAATTCACATACCATAAAACTCACCACTTTAAAGTGCACAGTGCAGTGTTTTTTAGAATATTGACAAGCTTAGGCAGCCATCACCCCTATATAATTTCAGAACATTTTCGTCACCCTAAAAAGAAAGCACACAATTGATTGCCCGTTCCCCTCTCCCCCATCCACTAACAGCTACTAATCTAATTTCTATCTCTATGGATTTGCCTAGTCTAGGCATTTCATGTAGTTGGAAGCATACAATATTTATCCTTTAGTGTCTGGCTTCTTTGACCAAATATAATGTTTTCAAGGCTTATCCAGGTTGTAGCATGTATCAATACTTCGCTCCTTTTTATGCCTGAATAATACTCCATTGTTTGGATGTGCCATATTTTGTTTATCCATTCATCCATTGGTGGACACTTGGATTGTGTCTTGTTTTGGGCTATTGTGAGTAATGCTTCTATGAACATTTGTGTACAAGGTTTTTGTATGATTGTATGTTTTCAGTTCTCTTGGATATGTACCTAGGAGTGGAATTGCTGGGTCTTAACAGTAACTCTATTTTCCACAGCAGCTATACCATTTTACGTCCCATCAACAATGTATGAGGGTTCTGATTTCTCCACATCCTTCTCAACACTTGCTACTTTCTGGAATTTTTATTTTATTATTATTTTTTTAATGATAGGCATCCTAGTAGGTGTGAAGTCATAATTGTCCTATAACTGGCTTGTTTCCCTCATGACACGAAACTCTCTGAAGGCTGACAATGCTAGATCTTGTTTATGACTGTGCTCCAGTGCGTACACATTGAGTAGGTGCTCAGTTAATATCTGCAAAATGGGTGAGAAGACCGAAATCTTTCCTGTTTGCTTTGCTTCTGTAAATCCAGGAAATCCAGGGGCTGGAATGTGAAACATGTTCTGGCTGCCAGTCCACACAAGACTCACCAGAGTGCTTCCACAGGATTTTAATAGCCACACTAAGTAGAGGGCTCCGTGGCTTTAATAGTCTTACCTGAGCAGTTCCTGTGTGGAGAACGGCATGAGTTCTCATTTAACCAGCTCAGAATGGGGAAGACTCTACTCAGCTCTGCTGGCGTTTTAATCTGTGATTCCGGGGAGTCTCTCTTTTTCCAAACACATTTTCTCTGGGCATGTGAACGTCGCCTAATGAGAAAGCCATTCATTCTGAGTGAAAGTGGAGAAGGAAAAACCAAAACAAAAGTTCTTTTACTGGAAACAGATGAGCCACATCGATTATACATTCAGAAGAATACAGATTGCAGCCAAGCTGTCATGTTCTGAACTCACCCTGTTTAGCCAAGTTACAGCTGGGCTCTCTCTCATCTGTGTATCCCTTCCTAGCTATCTGTTTTTATTTGTCCCAGGGTGCCCAGATCTTGGATTTGTAAAGGTGAGCTGGAAGCAAAGAGGTGCTTGTGCCCTGATTTTTTGTGGGGCACAATCCTGTACAGAAGGTGAATATAAAAGAAAGAAGTGTGGTGCCTTCTTAGTAATGTTCCCTGGGTCGGCAGGAGGTGGGTGAGGGCTGTGAGTGCCATCTGCAAAGCTCTTCTATCCATCTCCGCCCTTTGTCAACATTCCACCTAGTCAGGTTTTGCTCACTCAGGAGTAATCTACCATAGCATTTTCTTCGGCCTTTGTTTTTCTGTCCTTTTTTCTCCCTTCACCTGCTGTGAAACACAGTGTTGACCCCACCCTTGGAGCCTTCTGTTGAAAGTAATCTTTAAAACTTTGGACTAATTTTCAGCTCCATCTTCTCAGTAAATGTGGGTTTGCTGAGTTACAATCCCCGACCTGACTAATCTCGATAAACTTTTCCTCTGTTTTATCTTTCCCCTCAAAAACATAGTCTGTACTCATGATCCTTTGAGGGGAGAGGATAGGAAAGGAGAAGAGAGAGACCTTTGGGAAAGTCTTAGGTAAACAGTATTAACCTTGTGTAAAGAGTGTTGATGTTATTATATAGCAGTGAAAATAACAAAAGATAGGAAAAAATAACATAGCAATCTTTGTCCAAATATGGCCCACTTGAACTCTGGATGGTATTTCAGCACTGTAGGAAAATTCCAGAGATCTCTCCGGCTGCAAATGTTTCCCTCACCTTATCTGCCTCTGCTGATAAACCGGGGATGAGCTTGGTATCAGCAGGTGTCATTTGTTTGAAGGACAGCACCAGTGTTGGGGCCGCAATATCCACGCCCATGTTCTGTCCTTTACCTGATTTCTTTCATGCTTCCGGATTTATCATTTCACCCAGGTCTTTTGTCAGCAGGTTAGTTTGCATAACTTCTTAAACTACTAATCTCAGAGAAGTCACATACTAGCCTGCTCCCCGTGTGAGACTGCAAGGTCTACGTCTGGGGGCACTAGCTGAACTCACAGTAAGGGGAATTGTGCCAAAAGAGCCCACAGCCTCTAGTCACTTTGCTTGCTTTGGCACACTACCGAGGACTGAGTTTACTGGACCCCAGTTTACACTCTGAGCGCCTGGGGCGAGAGAAACGTGGCTGTTGAAGCCGGTGTTTGCGTACATGACTAACCCACTGATAGCTTTTGACCAGCTGGGCAACCCTGCGTTGGAGCGAGCCAAACACCACTAACGTGAATATGGAAACAGAACAGATCTTGTACAAATAGGCGGTGCTGGCTTCTTTAACTCTTCATTTCTGTAAAAAAATCCCTTTTTAAAGAACAGTTTCTTGAGGATAGCAAGTGAGACACATTCCGAAACTCGGGCAGAAATTCAGAAGGGCAAACATGCAAGTTTAAACCCTGGATTCTGAACTGTGCTACAAAACTGGGCAAGATCGTTACAGATATCCCAGAAGCTCTGGCCCGGGCGGTTCGTGCTGCGCTTTGATGTGCACCTGGATGTCTCCACCCTGGGTGTGTTTATTTACAGTGATAACTGAAGGAAAAATTCTGAAACATCCTGCCACAGAATGCGGATGGGCCTGCCTGAAGGCCGAAGCCAGAGGAAATCAGTTTACGGGATTACTAGCCACACTGCCCCCTAGTCGTTTGTCTGAGGCTTGAATGAATAAACCGCAGGTGTATCCCAGTTCTCCCCCAAATTTACCCAAATAAACTCTCAGATTGGGTGGGGAAGAGAAAGGGAGGAGGAGGAGGAGGAGAGGGAGATGGTTCTTGCCAACGTAGCTCATCTCAGCGGCTCTGAGTTGCTGGTGACTGGGCTGCTGAGATCCCGTTTGGGCCTCAGTGAAAACATTTTTTCCCCAGGATTCCAGCAAGTGATGCCAGCTAAAAATCTTTATTAAGGATTTGTACCAGGGCTCCGGGTTCCTTCCCAGCCCCCAAAGCTTTGGGCCGGCTTCCCCAGGCCCACATTCCATGTCAAGGTAAGTCGCTAGCCATGCTGAGTGCCAGAACCATCTGCCGCCAGCTGTTGGTGTAAACAGAACTCCTGTTTGAGCACCCTCCACCTTTTCTGTGTTCCTCTAAGGCCTCGCTGTTAATCTTCCCAAACACTCTTGCTGCTCTTTGCACTTCACTTCCTGCTGCCTTCCCACAGAAGAAATCTTGACCTAATTCCTCAGGTGCCTGTGGGCAAGAATGTTTAGAGAGCTGCCTCAGCCCTTAGGGAATGATAGGAATGCTGAGAATTCCAGGCAGTACTTTGCAGACCCCAGGGAAAGAAGGTTTGGGCCCAGAGGGAGGGAGAGGGGCCTTCAAACACCTCAGTCACAATTACCTCAGGCTGTAGGACTGGCAGTGAAGCCACAGTCTCCTCTGGGGGTGCTTCCCTGTGGGCTGACCTGGGAACAGAGGCCTCTGGGAAAGGAGGCGGTTGTGTAGCCAACTATAGATGTGCAAAATGTGAGTTATTTGTTGTAATACTTTAGTTGTATTCAACATAGTTAGCAAACAAAGTGAGGCAACTTTGTAGCTATCAGTCCTTTCAGGGTTGAGTTGTAAGGTACTGTTCCTGGGTTTGCTACATCCTAGAACTTCTGGAGTCTTACTTCCTTACAGGAAAAGAGGGTAAAATGGTGTGAATATTTTTTTTTTCAATTTTATTGGGGAACAGCCATGGTCATTGGTTACACATTGCTTTCATGCTACAATGGCATAGTTAATTCTTTTAGGGAGGGCGCAGCCAGTGCAGGGGTTGAACCGGCAACTTTGGTGTTAGCAGCACCATGCTCTAACCAACTGAGCTAACCGGTCACCCCCAGCTAACTGGTCAACCCTGAGAATTTGACTCAGTACTATCATCAGTCTCCTGGCTCTCTACATTAACTTTTTTAGTTGGTTATTTTATTTTTATTTTTTTATTTTGCACTTACACAGTTTTTAAGATGACCACCAAACTAACCCTACCCACCTCAACCCAACGACCTTTGTGATAATTAGAAGAACCACATGGGGAACATGATTTGGTTGGTTGGGTTGTGAGACTCCTCTTTTGAATTATTTGTTTACCTATTATCCTGAGGCCTGCCTGGCTCTTGCTGAAGACTTAATATTACCCTGAAACGCTGCAGCCACCTCACACCACCACCCTGCTCCACCTTTGTCTCCATAAAAACCTTCTTGGAAACAAAAATGTGTTACTTAGGACAGGCAACACTTCAACTCGCATTCAAGGAGTGCACCACTAACTTGTATAATCATTTTTTGTGAGAATCTCCTTGTGTTAGAGTATAAACGTAAAGTCTTTATTTTTCCCATTATTGCTACTGTATTCTGTCAAAACTCTCTACCTGCTGGGCACTAAGCTACCTTAGTGGTGTCTCAGCCCAATTCTGTACCTTGTGTCCCTTCCACTTTATTAAAACACTGTCACTGAAATTTTAAGACTGAGTAGTGCTTGTTTAAGTTTAAAAATCATTTTCTGTTCAAAGATCTCCTTCCTTCTCTTGCCTACCCGCAGAAAGACCAGTAGTCTTAGGTGCTCGAGGGTGCGGTGGGTGTCTTGATCTGTTCACTCACATCCCAGCCCCCTTTCCCGTGCTTACCATCTGATACAGGAATCAAAGCCCACACTGACTCCTCTTACCTGCTTGCTTCTGGTGAGGGCATCTTGTCCTCACCTCTTCTCTCTGTAGGCCATGGCTGCTCACCTGGCCAGCACTGTCCTTGGCTTAACTCTGTGGAAGGAGTCTGAATACAGTTCTTTCTAGGGGCTCATATGCTGGTTCTTCAGTGGCCTCTACAGGCTACCCCCTGCCAGGCTCCAGGTGGCACTTTCTCGGGTGCAATTCTCTCTTTTACACCATGGCACACATAGCTTTGTGGAACAGCATGATGGCATAAGCCCAGCCACCTTCTCTGGAGTCTGTCAGAGTCACATGAAAGCTTTGCTACTCCAAAGAGTGGCCGTGCAGCCTGCCTTCTAGCCCTTCCTACCAGTGTCAACACCTCTCATTTGCTCTTCCCTCCACTCTCCCGTGGATCAGGGTGTGCGTGATTTGCCAACTTTCCTAACGGAGCAGGTATCATCCTCAACATGGCGGTAGTGGTGGAGAGCGTGGAGGGCCCTGCTCGCATTCTAAGCTGGGCAAGTGAGGGGCAACAGAAGGCATAGTTACCACTCTGCAGAATGCATCCTTCCTCTCACCAAAGAAGTGGGTCTGCTGAAATGTTGACGGAACCCAAGTCCTGCCTGAAGGCGTACATCTGTATGTCCTCCAGGCATGGAATGCTGGGTAGAGTTTTGTTCTTAGAGGCCTTCCTCAACAATTCTTGATATTTAGCACCCAACCAAAGTCTCATATACAGTGATGTCACGGTTCTCAGCCCTGGCTTTACATTATATTCGATCATCTTGGAAGTGGGACCTGGGCTTTGGTAGTTAAAAAACTAAAATCTCCTAGTGATTTTGGTACACCGTGAGGGTTAAGAACTTCACATGACTAGTGGAGGGCAGAATGCGACCCTGAAGGGACAGCATTTAAAAGTAATTTTAACGTGAGAGACAGGTTAGTATAAGAAAAACATGGCTCTTTGAGATGCAACTGAAGAGAGCAGGCTTACCGTATTTCCCCATGCATAAGACGCACCCTTTTTTGAAAAATTTGAGGTCTAAAAACTAGGTGCATCTTATACAGTGGTTGTAGATTTTTTTACTTGCATTTCCCGCTGAGGATGAGGCAATATATGAAGACAGTGATTCTTCATCAGACACAGATGAGGACAAGCTAACGGTTGGGAGTTTTGACAATGATGAGGAGTTGTATGAATTTCATGATGAATAAAACTTGAGTTCAATAACTTTACGTAATACATTTTTTTTTCAAATTTCGGGCCCCAAAATTAAGGTGTGTCTTATACGTGGAAGCATCTTATACATGGGGAAATACAGTATGTGTGAGCTTTGAAGGATAAAGAATTTGGGCAGGGGATCCTGGAATAGCTCTATTCCCCCACCCAATTTTTCTTTCTAATCATTTTGTTTTTCTCACCACCTAATACCCAATTTCAGTCCTTGAAAAACACTTATTGGATGGAGTTTTTGCTCTCTTTCTGCAAATAGTTATCATACAAAGCAGCTGACCTCTTTTAAAAGGCTTAGCTCCTGGGCCGGCCGAGTGGTGCGATGGTGAAGAACTCGCTTGGGATGCCAGAGGGCCCCGGTTCGGATCCCACATATGAGGGCCAGTGACGCTGCCCTC
>NW_017732041.1:868772-884440 GCF_001890085.2 Hipposideros armiger | reverse complement strand
CACTGTTCCCATCCCCCCAATTCCCCAATAAAAATCTAAAAAAAAAAAAAAAAAAAAGGCTTAGCTCCTGGCTATGAGAACAATGATTGCAACTTCCTCGGAGGGCACTTAAAATCTCTCTACTCAGATATCTAGCACTTTTCCCCCCAGGCCTTCTTCTTCACCTGCTAAAATAGTGCTGAGTGCCTTACAGTACGCCCACTGGGTGGGTGGTTGACCCCAAAGTACAGAGGAAGAGGGGAGCCTCTCTTTTTGTGTGTCTCTTCTTTAGGAGTGAGAAAACTTCATTTCTTTCCATGTCTTGGTGACTAAGACTGGATCATATGTCCATTTGAAAACCAATGACCCGTGAGTGGAATGGATTCTCATGGGTGGATTAGACTATTCATATGGAGTAGAATCAATAATGGAGAGTCAGCTGCCAAGAGCACTCCACTCTGCTTAGCTCTCCCATAGCACTTTTCACACCATTCTGTAGTATTCATCTCACATGTGTGATTTCTCTAATATGTCAAGGATCTTGTCCTATTTATCTTTGTCCCTCCATGTCCTCCAGGAGTTTATAGTCTGGTTAGAGATATAACATTAACCCACAAGTGAAACACACACAAACACACATACATTTTAAGTAGATGCATACCTCACTCGGTGGTGCAGATGTGTTCTGAAATTTGGGTACCCTAACTGAATCAGCATATAAAAGGCCATTACAGCAAAGTCCACTGAAAATGCATTTCCACTTAGTAAATGAGTGATAGCTTTTCCAGCCTCTCTAGATCCCCTGAAGTACAGTTGAATCTTCGATCGTTGGTCACTCTGCTCTAGATGCAGTAATGTTTATGAGGCTTTTTATGAAGTCAGAGGACTTCTAGGAGTCTCTTATTGCCTAAGGAACTTCAGTCTCTGTTTGCTTGAAGATGCTCAGAGCTGCAATCAAACAGACATTTGAAGGTTCCCTGCGATGCTCTTTCTCGTTCCTTTTGGCAGGTACTGCACCATCATTTGAACAGCTTTTGTCAGGCATCATTGATCAGGACTGTTTACCAGAGCACAAAATAAATGGAGAAAGACCACATTGGAATAAACAAGACACTTAACTCAGGATAGCATGGCAGAGCTCTCAGTGGCTGGGAGTGTGTAATGTAGCCTACTGCACTCAGGGCATAGGGGAAAAATATGTATCTATCAATTATAGGGAACATACATGTGAACAATTATAAAATGTTTTTGGAAAATTATGCAAACAAATACTCTTCAAAGGAATAGATGCTATTAATACATGGAATGACATTGCGTAAGGTATCTATGTGCTAATATATTAAATGGTAGTATGGTGAGCTAGCTTGGGGTTCCTGCTCTGCTCATATCTTTTTTTTTTTTTTTCAGATGTAAACCCACAGCCCCTGCTAAAAGGATGGGTTTAAGTGGTCAGGCTTATATCATGGAACCCACATAGATTGTGCCGGGGATCTGGAAACTGGACCTACGTTGGAATAGTTAGATTTTCTTTCTTAGTTTCCTAATGACCCAAAAAGTATGGTCAGGTGATGTTGAATTAGGCCTGGTGCCTCAGGTAGGTGGTAGTTAGGGTTGGTTTGGCTTTGAGAGGTATAAAGCAAAAATTGTGATGACTGAATGAGATAGAAACTTATTTTTCTCTCACATAAGCATAGGCAGTACAGGGTTTGTATGGCAAACTATCTCATGGACACCAGGGACTCAGACCCCTCTGTCTTATTGTTTTGCCATCTTCAACATGTGCTTCTATCCAGTGGTATGCTGGTCAGCTGACTCTCTGGGTGGGTGGGGGGGAGGAAAGACCTGATTTGTAGCATTTGCCTGATTCCTGTGGTGGAAATAGCCTCACCATGGCCAATTTCAAGCTACCAGTGGTTTAATAACAAGCTTGCAAAATTCCTGAACGTTCCACAGTCTGAGATGAGCCAGCTCTAGCATACCACTAACCTCCTTCATGGTCCAAAATGGCTGCCCCAGCTCCAGACATTAGAACTGCATTTCAGCCAATAGGAAGAAAGAATTCGGAAGAGAACAGCCAACTCCTCCATTTTTAGGATATCTTTCCAGAAGTTGTGCACAGCCACTTAAATCCCATTGTATAGAACTTAATCACATGACCATATCTACTTGGAAAACACATTCTTTATTTTGGGCTTCCATGTAGTCAGCTAAAATTTGCGTGTTCTCTTACTAAAGAAGAGGGGAATACACTTAGGGGGGAAATTAGTAGTCTCTGTCACTAATGGTGACATCCAGTTCCACGTAAATGCCCAAGTCCATGAGGAGGCAGAAGCCTAAATTAAAAAGAAGTTAGTTTTCGGAGTGAGAAGAATTGGAGTGGATTTGCAACAGGGATGATAAATATGCAGCTTCAGATAGAGAAAGGGAGACTAGCTGCCAATTATTTAAATTTTAGGGTGACTAATGATAATACCCCTTCTTTCTCTCCTGAGTTGGAACCGATTTACGGACAAATAATAAGTCAGGCAGATGGAGATAAAAGTGTCAACTTTATTACTGATTCAACTATTTGGAGGAAAACGACAACCCTGCAGTAACAAGGGCTCCCTAACTTCACCCCCGAAATAAATTTACCCTCCTAGTCAAAGGTAGAATTGGAAAGCTGCTGTGCTGCCCTCCGCCCCACCCCCACTTTTCTTTTCCCTGCCATGGGCACCTGCTGTTGAATGCTCCCGACAGAAGGAAATTGGTGAATTTTCTTCTCCCAAATCCACTAATCAGACAACTAATGAAAATTGATTGAGGTGTATTAAGAGAGGTCAGGATATGTCCATCCATACTGAAACATAAAGGATGAGGGTTCTTGTCGAATATTATGACCTTTCAAACCTGGTGAGGTTTATCTTATCATCCTGTAGTTGGGTTACATGATATCTCTCTGAATCCTTACAACTTGCTCCATTTATTTAAATGAGCACAGATGGTTTCTCTTACAACAAAAAGGTCCCTGACTTAGAAATGTAATTAAGGGATATATCGTATGGGTCAGACCTTGAATGCTATAGGCGTTCACAAGAAAGTTTGTAAGAGGGTTGGAGGATTTTTCATAGGAGTGGTAACACTTGAGATTGCTCTTAAAATCTGGGCAGGATTTTTGATGGGCTGGGGGGATGGAAGTGTTTCATTCAATCAAGGAGAACTTCATGGATGCGGTGAGAATGGGGACTGGGCATGGTACAGGCAAGACATGGAGGAGACCACAAAGGCTAGCTGAAGTGCGTGCTGGACAGCAGCTGGACGTGAGGTTAGACAGGTAGTTTGGGACCACCCTACGGACAACCCTAACAGTATGTAGTTGATGTTGAGAAGGAAATTTGTAGCTGTTGAAGAAAAGCAAAACATGGTGTTTTTCACAGATTATTCTGGAGGAAGTATGTACTCCTTAAACTATTCAGTCGCATAGACCAACAGATTCCCTTTTTTGTTTAAGCTAGTTAAAATAAACAGCCCTGACTCATACAGTCCACTTACCGTGTATGGGGAAAAGATTTTCAAGCATTTGCATTCATTAGAATAACCTAGAAGACCTGTTAACATATAGATGGTTGGGCCCTACCCCCACAGTTTCTGAAGCAGTAGTCTGTGATGGGGCTGCAGAATTTTTGTTTTTAGTAGGTCCCAGGTGATGCTGCTGGTGCTGGTCCTGGGATCACATTTTCAGAATCACTGAGACAAATACTAGCCTGGGGTGAATTCTGTCCAGTTTTGAATGCATGAATGAGAATGAATTCCCTGAATCATAAAAGGAGAGATTAGATGAGACAGTCTCTGGGGTCTTTTTGAGTCTGTGCTTCTGTTCTTCTAAACTACAGGATACCCTATTCATATTTTTTCTATGCAATAGAAATCTCAGCATTTACAGGTATTGCTTTTATCCCTTGTCAATGCATTCATTCACTTTACCTGAGAGCTCCTACCTGGGAGACTGGAGGCATGTGATTGGACTTGAGATGCTTTCTCAAGAGGAAAGGTCCTTTTAACATGGGCCTTTCACACCTCCACACTCAGAAAAGAAAAAAGATAAAAAGAAGTGGCAACTAATTAAAACATGGCCCATACCATGTTAGAAGGTAAAAAAAGAAGGGTTGAGCCTTTTTTCCTAAAGGAAACATGCAGTTGACCCTGCACCTGGAGCTTTGGAGAGCATTCACTCAAACTTCAAAATGTTCAGCCTTAAGAAAATATTTACCTTATTCCTAATTGTTCAAAACAGTCAGCTGGATGTCCAGTCAAAGGGGTCAGAGGCTTCCTAGGGAGCTCAAACTCTCAACACAGAAGACCAGCGCAAGCTGATCTAGCCACAGGTGGAGGGGTTTTTGCCAACATCTGAGTGGCCACAATGCTCTCCTTGCTCTGATTGGCTGAGTGAAGACCGGCCTAAGCAGAGACAGTGGCTGGCAGCCATCTAGAGAACTGTATTCAGACTGGGGGATTTCCGAATTTCATTTTAAATGACCTTTACATGCAGTTCCACATCAAGGAGATGAAGCAGAGAGGTGATGTGTCCAAGGCAGCCAGATGACAGGGACATGCAGCCCTTAGCAGTAGAGGCAAGATTTTGGGGGATCAGCAGGATGTTGAAGTTTGATCTCCTTTTTCAAGTAAGATGGGTTTTGTGGTTAGAGCAAAGAAGGACGTGGTCACCCTTTCCACTGAGAACTCTACCACATTATCTAAGCTGCGGGTGAATTCTCCCATGATCAGGAGTTCTACTATAAGTTAGTAGACATGGAAAATGTAAAACCCTTGAGTTTCTGTCCCAAGCTGGGATAACCTGATTTTGGGGAGTTAGGTTTATTCAACAAATTGGAAACATGAGGGTGGGGTAGAAAGTAGGCACTTGTACCTACCCAGCCTCTCTCATTCAGGCAGGACTGTGTAACATTGACCTCACCACTCAGGATTTTAAATGATCTGTGCACCATTAATCCCGATTTGGAAGCTGGTGACTGATTAACTTGGTGGCCCGCTGACTTTATATCCAGTTCACGCTACATTTTCTCTTCCTCGTGGTCAATCTTAATTCTCTTATGTTACACGCATACATTTCTATCTAGACCCATTATGTTGTGAATTGTTTTGCAGTTGGGCTATGTCTTACTCATCATTATATTCCACACAATGAATACCCATCAATAATATTCGCAGTACATATCTTTTTCTAAAACTGAGCACTCATACTTGTAAGCAGAGTTCATAATTCCTCAGGTCAGAATCTTCTGCGGGGGACAGAGAGGTAAACTAGAAACCACACCACTACTAGAATGCTTGCACCCCACCTTACCTTGCTCATTTTGATCCCATTGCTTGAAATGTCCTTCAACTTCGACTGCTGACACATTCATATTCATCCTTGAGAACCAAGCTCAGTCACTGCTTCCTCTGTGAGACTTAACCTTCTCTGTACTAATTCTGTCCTTTAACAACACTTGTAATTGGGACCTTGAGCTGCTTTTTCTTTGTGCTTGGCCCGCTCCTAATTCTTTGGAGTGTACTATCTCTTCTAAACTTTTTCACTGCTTTAAATAAACAAACAAGCAAACAAACAAATATTCTTGTAATTATTTCATGAATGAAAATGAATTATTTGCATGCTTGTGAGCTATGAACTAATGGAAGGAAGAGTCTATTTCTGAAGTTGTTAGCTGAGTTGATTTAAGGACTATGTTGGCAGGCAGCTGCTGGGTGGTACAATTTTGTGGGTTCAGGGAAAATTCCCAGTAGTGTCCCTATCTGTTCTCTTAGTCATGAAAACATAATGTAATTCAAAGCTCTGGTCCTATTTATTTCCTTAGCTCCTTGAGAAAGGTCATCCTTGAAGCTTTTAGTAGAGGTTTGTTTTAGTGCTAAGGAATTCAGATCTCTTCCTTAGGGGCTATTTTGATAGGGAAAGAACTTAAGAGCACAGGAGCATAGGGGAAAGTGGAGATGAAGGGTTTATCTTGAGTCACCAAAGATAAACTTTGCTTAGTTTCTAATTTCATTAAGGCTGGAAGCCTTTTAATGAGTTAGTCCCATGAAAAACCCAGTATATAGTGAAGCTCAAATTCAACGCATTGAAGCCAGAGAAGGAAAGATTAATAATCTTCCCTTCAATCATATGTTGAAACTGTGTCTGAAATGGTTTGAAAATCTTAGACGGTAAAATGGTGTAGCTTTTGTGTTGAGTGTGTTGCCGTGTTACTACAAATCAGGCTATGGTTTGAGACCTTGGAGACCTCAAGTTGCAATGTCTTAAATCCTAAGAAATGTTAAAATAGTTCTGTTTTTTACTGGGAGAAATCATTAGCTGATTTCTGCACCTGATCTCCTAGAAACTGAACCAGCTGGACAATTGATTTGGTCTTGATTCTATGTTACTCACTTCTATTGGCAGCTTCATGAAAGATCTTTTTCCGAGGCAAGGGTCAAGGGATACTGGTTAGTGAATGATATTATTTTCATTTTAACAACAGGCAGTCTGCCTTTGCTAGTTTCCATGGCTGCATCTCTAAGCATCTAGATATAGGAAATCATTTGCTTTTCATCTTCTCGTCTCTGGGTCTGACCAGAATGAACTTTGCGTTTTGTGTTTTTGGTTTTTATACATATCACAGTGTCAACTGATAGAGATGCATTACTTCAAAGAGAAAATTGCAAACATTTTCAAGCCTGCTATGGAAGTAAAAGGTGGGAAGTTGGGAAAGAGACCAAGTAAAGCATCAAACAGTAATAGGCCCATGATCCATATTTAATTCCTAGAGATTACCATATCCAATCTAAATAAGAATAAAATACACTTTGTCATTCTGATAGTTTGTGCATGCTTTTACATACTGTGATCTCTGTTCACACGTTTCCAGGTTTCCTCAGTGGTCATATAGGTAACACACCTAGATTGCATTGACCATCTTCCCTATCTTTCCACAGAGTGGAGCTGTAACTGCACTAAGATGAAGCGAGCAGAATTCCCAGCGTTAAAGATTGAGTGCATGATTGTGAGAAGGACCAGAAGTTTCTGTTTATCAATTGACAGGAGAGGAGAAAGAACTCCTCAGGTTTAGTCTGAAGATCTCAGGGTGTTGAAATCAGACTTTTAGATCTCAATCCAATGAGAATGAAATATGAACTATCTCTGGTGTCCGCTCATGACAAGTCATTGCTTTACTTTGGGATACAAGTCTCACCTCACAGTGGCCTGAAATATTCCTTTCAAAGTTGTTTGTTTTTCGAAGGATGGTGCTTTCCAGGTGTGCTAATTCTGACAAAGCACTAGCATCTGGTATGTGGAAAAGAAAGTCCTGTTTTTTTTGTGGTACTCAGTTGGCAAATGTTTATTAACACGTGCTTTGTGCTAGGGACTATTGTAGTCCATGAGGGTGGAGCAGAGGACAAAACAGACGAGTCCCTGTCTTTAAGGAGCTTCCACTTTTGTGGGAGAAAACAGATAATAAAAGCCTGTTCATAAAAGAAGTGAAATACGGTAAAGCGTTAGAGATTGACCTAAATTGGTCAGGAACGATCTTTCTGAGGAGTGACATCTGCACTAAGGTCTGCATGTTGGGAAGAAAAAAAGCCATTTGACAATTTTGAGGGAGAAGGGGCTAACGCTCAGCGTGTTGGGCAGAAACAAGGCCAGTGGGTTGGGCCCTAGTGAACAAGGGAGAAAGGAGATGAGGTGGGCGAGGGAGGCAGAGGCTGGGTCACCAAAGGCTCCATAGGTCATGGTGAGGAGCTTGGCGTTTACTCATCCTACAATGGGATGTCACAGAGTGTTTTATGCAGGAAAGGGATGTAGGCTGATGTAATTAGGACAATTATGTTGACTGCTGTGGAGAGGATGGACAATGGGACAAATTTGTGGTGATGGGGGATCTGTTAGTGGGCTTACGCTAGGGTGTAACAGTGAGGGGTGGAATGGTCAGTTTGAGAGATATTTATTGTTGTCAGAGCTACCAGGACTTACAGATGGACTGGATGCAGAATACAAGAGGGAAGAATCGGGTGGCTATTAAGTTTTTGGCCTGAGCAGTGAGTAAACGGTGGTGGGGTTGACTGAGGCTTCCGGTGGTGCTGGTGAGAGGAACATGTGAAGAGAAAATGATTCTCTGTAGAGCTCTTTTCAGGTTTGTGTAAAGGAACTGGTCATCCTGTGCCAGACTACCCCATGGATGTAATTAGAAAGCTTCAATGATACTTCTAGCTAGTAATGTCTATAGGGGGCGCTTTTAGGTGATAGTTTGTTTTCCAATACTCAGTGGCCTGTAATTTGTAGTCTGGGTGAAATGGTCATACCAGTAACACATGATTTCTTTTGTTAGGTTTCTCCCACAGGCTAGAGGGGTAATAAGGAAGTGAGTTGGGATTCCAATGATTCCAGGCAGTAGAGGACCAGGTTGCAGTTTTCTTTTCGATCAAATAGTTTGCTTATTGGCTCCAGGGGCTTTTGGAATGTTAAGTGTGTGATAAAAATTAGCCTTGAGGATAAGAAAGTAAACACAAGTAAATTCCTCCCTTTCTTGGGTTCAATAACCCCCACTGAGGAGAGCAATCATATCTTATCTAAAATGCCTGATTTTGTTGGGCTGTCATATATATGAGAGGTCTTTTGTTCTCTGAATATTGGCATATATGTTTATCATACACATATGTAACAAAGATATACATAGGTATGCCAATAATCACAGAAAAAAAAAGACATTTGTCTCTCTACCCCTCCCTCCATGAAAATGAGATAGCAGGAACATTCACAATTTTGGATCAAAACAACTGGACAGAATCTTGTAAGAATAATATCTCATTTGTTCATTTGTTTTTTTCTTTCATTCATTCATTCATTCATTCATTCAGTCAGTCAGTCAGTCAACAGGCATCTACTGTGTTCTAAGCATTATCTTAGGCTCTGTGTATACAGAGACTTATAGTCTATTATTATTTACTAGCAATTACTATTAACTTTTTTTCATAGTTAACATGAGTAATAGCAACATGTTTAGTTTGATTGGATCCCAGATGGAAAATTTTTGCCAGATCCTGAAAGGGGGCAGCATCACGTTAAGGGCCATGGGAGTCATTGAAGGGTTTTTACATATGGGACTGACTGGATCTAGTTTTGCATATAAGGAAGCAGCCGTAAGGAAATGAAAAGTGAATGGATAGGAGGACCCCTTCCCCTGTCACCGAGACCTGTGCCTTCCCGCCCAGGCCCCTCCATATGCATAGGCTTGTGACTTAGCCACCATCAGTGGATTCAGTGCCTCTTAGGAAAGACAGATCCATAATATGTGCTTTCTTGAAATTCCATAAGCAAGTGCTTCTAGATCAGAGTAAGAAAATTACCAAACCAGTTAATACCAGTAGCTTTTTAATCTCATCATAATGTAATTGCTTTATTATATGCTATCACCTGAGTCATTTTGCAATTCAAGGACAATCCAAGGAAGTATGTGGTTGATCATACTGTAATTGCTTTATTATGTGCTATCCTCAGAGTCATTTTCCAATTCCAGGACAATCATGGAAGTATGTGGCTGACCTTTGATGTCACCAGCATCTTCTTTTCATTCCTCTAAATCTTTTCTTATGAAGTCAAATAATGAAGTAAGCTGGGTAGAGGTCATTACCTTTGCAACCATGAAGACTTGGAGTAGAGTTTAGGTGAGATTTCTCCCATGGTTTAAAGAATCCTTTTTAATGAACTGTGTCTAGACTTTGGGGGTGCTCCTTTTGTTTGTTTTGTTTTGTTTCCTTTTCTTCTGTTGATTCTGAAGACTGGTTTTCTGGAAATGTCTTGAAAGCAGCCTACCAAGTTTTCTCTCCGATGGGCTATATACCCTTTCTCTTTGTAGGATATATAGACACTATGACTCAGGCAGTAGTGAGCCCAGGCAGAGAAGTTAAAGGTAGATTAAAAAAAAGAGCAGATGTAAGTTTCCAATTTCTAATCCACAGAACTTATATATTGTCATGAGGAAAAAGAATGAGAATAATTTGTTGTTGTAATCTAGCTTGGCATTCATTTCCTCAGCCAACATTTATCGAGGGCCTCAGGATGCCAGGCGATGCCACTTGCAGCTCCTACCCTCATGGTTATTTTGGCACAGGCTTGGAAAAGGCTTGGTGTGTTCATTAAGAAAAAAAATTTTTCTTAAAACCTTAAAATGATTATTTTTATAGTCTGCTAGCTTGTTTAAAGATTTACTTATTAATTCACATAGCAAATACATTTATTGTGATTAATTATTGTCAGAAAGACTATGCTAAGTTTCAGGATTCATAAAAGAAAATCCAATAAAGACACAGCTTTCAAAGAGCTTTGGAGACCACTGCCTTTCGGTGGCTCCTGTGGTGTCAGTAAATGCATCAGTAGAGTTAAATCCAATATAATAACCAGCAGTGGTTTGAAACACTCATTTGAAATGTCCTGGGGCTGGAATAAATAATGAATTGTTATTATGAAGTGCGACGTCCCTGGGGAGTATGATCTTTGGACCAGCCAGAGATGGGATGAAAGGACTTTCTGGTCACCGACGCTGTGTGAGAATCCAGAATCGGTAATGACTGGCCCTGTCTCCGGGTACACGATAGGGGACAGAGCTACGGCTTCTCCGGTGTCTATGTTATTTTCCCGTTTCTTATTTACTAGGCCTTGCATTGTCTAAATCCCACTGAGTTTTCCTCTTCGGCGCTAATGAACATTCTCCTCTAAAAATTGTTGACCGCTGTCCCTCCCACAGAGCTGCTAACAAATATTACAGATTCAAGGCCAGGAACAACAAACCATGTGCAAGCAAAGCTGGAAAAGGTGTTAGAGTCAAATGCCCATGAGTCCACAACATTTTTGAGGTTTTTTTTTTTTTTTTTTTGGTTGCTGTACAAAACATAACACTATGCCTGCAGCCTATCGGGATTTATGAAAAAGATCTTAGGTTTTAGAAGCTGTGAGATAATCTTCATCCACGAAGATATCTGTTCAGATTTCAGGTCTGGAGAAATCTAAAGAATTTGGAGACATCTCACTCTGAGGGAATTTTTGAAAAATAGGTTAAAGGTACAAACGGAGCTGGGAAGGAATGGCTTTGAGTCGTAGTGGACATGGTAGCTTGTGACTGACAGTTTTCTTTAGGAGGCGAGACAGATGAGTGGAAGGGGAGGGAACTGTCTCTTTTGATGCTTTTTTAACAACTCTGAGAGGTAGGTTTTCAGACTCCCACAGTATACAGTAGTCTCCTCTTATCCTCAGGGGATACGTTCCAAGACCCCCAGGGGATGCCCATAAACACAGATAGTACTGAACCCTGTATATCCTATGTTTCTTCCTTTAAATACATGCCTATGATACAGTTTGATTTATAAATTAGGCGATTTCCTGGATAGAAAATTTGTTCTTACTGTAGATCTTAGCAACCTCAGCATATGATTTTTTTTGTTCTTTCCTTCTTTAATCAAAAACTTTCACCTTCTGGGCCGGCTGAGTGGCTCAGTTGGTTAAGAGTTCGCTCAAGAGTGCGAGCTCTGAGCAACAGGGTCCCCGGTTCGATTCCTGGCCTGAACTGAGCTGCCAACAGGTGGCAGGATGGCTCAGCTAAAAAAAAAAA
Source organism: Hipposideros armiger (assembly GCF_001890085.2). Taxonomy (NCBI): domain Eukaryota; kingdom Metazoa; phylum Chordata; class Mammalia; order Chiroptera; family Hipposideridae; genus Hipposideros; species Hipposideros armiger. Next base: position 872,825 of record NW_017732041.1, on the reverse strand, counting down.
GAACTTTCATCTTTTTACTTAAAAAGGCATTGTACAGTTTCTCTTGGGCATATCCAAATTGCCAGCATCACTATTCTTGCGCTTTGGGGCTGTAAAGTAAAATAAGAGTCACTTGAACACAAGCACTGTGATACCGCGACAGTCAATCTGACAACCAAGACACTACTGCCTGAGGTCAGGGAGACATGGGACAAAGGGATGATTCACACCCCCAATTACATGAGAAAACCACACACACATACATGTCTATACACACAGACTTTTGGGGGGGGGTAAATATGGAGTTATATTGTGCACATATTTCTATAATTTGCCTTTTTATATAACAATATATCATGGATAGCTTTCTATGAAAATTCATAAAGTTCTATCTAGTTTTAATTTTATTTTTGTTTTAATAGCTGTACGATATTCCACAGTATGGATACGGCATTATTTGTTTCATCAGCCTCCTGCTGTTTGACTTTTAGATTATTTCCAGGTTTTTGTTTGTTTGTTTGTTTTTTGTTTTTTGGGGTTTTTTTGCCCATAATGAGTGATGCTGGAATGTACAACCTTATATGTTCTATTTCTGTAGGATATAGTCCTAGAAATATGCACGGCTAGGTAAATGCATATTTAATATTGTAACAGGTTAATTTTAAGAAGACTTTACTAGATTCAAGTTAGGATTTATTTTAACTGACTTCAAACCAGTATGTACGGCTTACATTACTGAAAACCAGCTTAAAAGAAATCGCCTATTAACCATGAGTTCAGTGTGAAACATCATTAAGTGAATAAGGTTGGAAATAAATATTTACTTCCCTTGGACTCTGGAAGTTATAGGATTATCGTCTTCCTAGAATTTGTTTCAGTAACTCTGATCCCCCTGGGAACAAAATTGCGGCTTTGTAGCTTTGGGATTTGTTGAAAAGGAATGTCCTTAGCTGATTTAAAGCTATGCTGGTGGTGCAAGTTAAGTCATTAGTAAGTAGCCTTTTAGTCAACAGTGTCCAAGAGGTGTGGGAGGTGGCAGCTTGAAGTGTGATCTTGGTTCACATCCCCCGGGAGACTGGCAAGATAACCAGGGCAATTTTCTCTTGTACTTTTAAGAGTGAAATCAGCTTGGAGAGAATTTGTGTCGTACTTTAGCGGGAGAAATTCAGTTTGCTTAGTTATCCAACTCGTACACCTCCTGACTATTTTAACAAAATGGAATCTGAGAGTCTGTGTCATTTGCAGGAAGAAGAAAACTGCTTGCCCTGGAGCTGGGGGATTTTTCTCTTTCTTTGCCCTCCAAGCTCCCTTATCTCCCATTTCAAACACTTTCTCTGCCAAAAGCCTAAATCCACATCTGCAGAAAGAGAACACGTCTAGACTGACAGCACGAGGAAAACCGTTAGGGTCCTTACAACTCTTTCTGGGTTAAAAGTGTTCCTGTTAGCTTGCTGATTTGTCTCTGAGAAAAAGTCTTATTTTCTCTTTCATGCCTCCAGAAGAAGAAATTAATGTCTGGTTTTGAATTCATTTCTGAAAACTTTTATCAAAAATAACGCATGCATGTAGTTTAAAAACAAAATAGTGCAAATGGATTTATAATGAAAAATAAGATTTACCCACACCTCCCCTCCTCAGCTCTGGTCACATTTTTATTTGTTTCTTCTGATGACGATTTCCATCTCTCTAAATAGAATTCTTATGCTGTTACTTCTTTTCTTAAAAAAAAAATCAACTGTATATGTATTATCTATTAACCTGCCATTATACATGGGAATTCTCTTCACTTATATTTCCTCCTCCCTTCTTTTGTCCTTACATCCAGTACATTCAAATCATCATTTTTAATTCCGTAATGGGTTGTCAAATGTTAGGTTGCTCTCACTGCTGGTGAGAGAAAATCAATTCCAAATATTTAAGCAGTAAGGAAAATGTATTTTCCCACAAAAAGATGTTTCAAGATAGGTCAGCTATAAGGTTAATTAATTCAGATATGTCTAAAAGAATACGAGAGCCCACTCTTCCTTTATATCTCACCCAGGAGCCTAGCGTAGATTTCTCCTCGTATCTCTTTGGCTAAAAACAACCACATACCTACTACTGACTGGCGAAGGGTGTGGAGTTAGCAGATGTAGATGAATCATATTTTGCCCCTGATCGTTCCTAAGCACATGATTCCAAAGAATAACGTGGACACGTGAATACAATCTGGGCTTTGTTAACAAGAAAAGATGAGCGCGGGGGGCGGGGGGGGGAAGGGGAGAGAAAGGGCAGTGACCATAGGTCAGCCACAGGGGATGTCCACTATAATTAACTCAGTAGCTTTCATTTATTTATGCCTTTATTTATTCTTCCATAGACTCTAGAAAGTATCTCTTGATCCAGTGCTTCTCCTCAGCAATCTTCCCTCCCTTCCACTTCCCAACACTTGTCATCTTGCTTTTACCTCATCATTTTTGCCACCATTCACATTCTGCTGTGTCCATTTTTTAAGAATTCCAAGTTTTATGCAGAGACTGACTCTAAATGGTGAACATCAACAACGAGTGTTTGTGTTATCGTGGTGTATAATTCTTTTTCCGAATCGAAATTCTATCTTCCTCCAATGATTTGGACATGCTTCGTGTATAACAGGCGCCTGTGTTTGCTGAATGAATGAATGTTCCTGAAGTACTTATAAGTGGGTTCTACTTGTAATGTCAAGCCCAACAGAGTGGGGAGAGGGTGGGGAAGGGTGAGGAAATGGACGTAGGAACACACCTAAATTTAGAATTGTCGATTAAAAAACATCCAGCCTAAGAGAAAACTTGTAAGAGTTTATTTCAGCCAAACTGACAACGATTGCTGGGAAGCAAAATCTCAACGGATTGAGAAAATGTTCTGGAAAATGGCCGTTTCACAATTTATTTTATACATTAGAATTAAAGGAGGAGGGTACCATGAAATCCATTGGTGGTAGATTAAGCGGGTGGGAAAAAGCAAAGCAGGGAAATCTCTGGGATTGGATAAAAAGTAACATGGAGAGACACACACTTCTTTTACATTGGTGAGTACAGGATAGTTAAGAGAATCTTACAGCATAGAGATGCTAATTAAAGAGCAACAACGATGAGTGGTTCTTTAGTTTCCTTCTCTGGTGTGGTGGGTTGTGCCCGCTGGGAGGTCCGGAAAAAGGGATTACTCTGACCATTCCAAGGACATGTTATCTTAGATGTGAAAAAGACAACAGACAGCCTTACTTAAGGTATAGACTGACCTTTGTCAAGGAAGCCACAGACCAAGGATGTGACTGCCGTCCATGACTGACTTTTAGTTAGGAATTTTTATGTTCAGACTGTCTTGTGTGGTTACTTTCGGTCTCTGAGTTTGGGGGGCCCACTGTGCAGGCCTCCCCTGAACAGGTCACATTTAGTATGTGGCCCTTTTTTCGTCCACAAAATCAACTTTCCTATATTGGGTTCTGATTTTAAGGTAGTTAAAGCTACTTTAGAAACAAAGCCTGTGGCATGGGGGAAATCTCAGATTGCATGTGTGAACTGCAATACTGTATGATTACTCTTCTCTAAAAATTGGGAGAACCTTTCTTCCAAAGATAATGATAGGGCAGGTGTTACTGCCCGCTGGTGGGGCTGTGTCCAGGTCTGTTCTGTGCACCTGTGTGCAGAGTGCCAAATAATCTCCTTTACTCGGTGCTGGCATCCAGGCTCCACCCAGGAGAACACACAGGCTTTCAATTAGGATTTGCCTCAACAGGCCACCTCCCTGTGATAAATGACCCATGGGGAAAGACAAATGAAGCCCGGCACTGGGCAAGCTGTTCTCTGAGAATAACTCGGCTCTCCAGGTATTGTCACTGAGAATTCCTGGTGAGGGGAAATGGATTGCGTCGTCACAGGGAGAAAAAAACACACAGGAGTGAGTGTTGCTGCGAGGGCTATGGGTGAGGTGGCTCCAAGGAAGCGTCAATAATGGATGAACAGAGAGTTAGAAATGTGAGATGTGTATAGGAAATCTTTGTAGCTCTAATTAGAAGCAGAATATGGATTCGGCTCAGAAGGCAGATCCGAAACACTT
>NW_017732041.1:859527-865207 GCF_001890085.2 Hipposideros armiger | reverse complement strand
CATCTTAGCTGTGGAGGGCAGTGTCACTGGCCCTCATACGTGGGATCCGAACCGGGGCCCTCTGGTACCCCAAGCAAGTTCTCAACCATCGCGCCACTCGGCCGGCCCTAGCCACTTGTCAGTTTGATACACCCTGATATTCGGCTATTCTTTCTTTCTCTCCTCACTGATTAATTTAAAAACTCTGTTTTGTTTCCTTTCTCAAGGCTACCCATACCTCCTTAATCCACTTAATCAACAGAATCCTAACCTAGAAAGGGCAGTTTCTTAATCCTTCTGCCTAGGATACACATAAAGCCTCAGGCCACGGTGGGCAGTGTGAGTCTGGAGTCCAGAGATAACATCTGAAAACAGACCAGACCCCCAGGAAGGATGTCAGCCCTCGGACCTCCCTAACTCTCCCTTTCCGTTGTTCTTCTTGTGTATCTATAAAACCTTCTGACTGGTCTAGGAATGGGGAGATGGCCTTTGGACAGGAGTCTGCCATCCTCCCAGATGCCGGCATCCTGAACAAACCTGCTTTTCTTTCCACCAACCTCCTGTCTCGATTTTTAACTTTTTCAAGTGGCAGGCAGCCGGACCTTAGCACGGCATCAAGGTGAGGGTTAAGGACATAGTCTGCACATCGTTTCACAGATTCCTTTCCAATTCAACTGTACACCTCAGAGTATGTAACACTTTCTCAAGGAAGCGTCCCCAGTTGCCTTCACTTTGCCAGACCCAATCCAAGAGTCCTTCTTTTCTGTTCCCATAGCATCACATGGGTACATATACAGACCTCCACCATTTCCAGAGGTTCCTGAATTTGTTCTATGTGTTCCTGCTGGACATGAACTCATATTCATTCTTGTATGCCTAATGTCTAGTTGAATAGTACTGAAATCAACTATCTAATTATTAATCCTTAATACTAATACTATTATTGGTTCGTAACAGTTATTGAGTGCTTACTATGTGCTAGATTTTATAGTGAAGTGACTAATACGCTTTATATCATTTAATCCTGATAACTTAAATAAAGCCCCATTATTATTATTATTACTATTATTATTAATTTTACAGATGAAGAAGCTGGGGCTTAGTGAGATTGTCACTTGCCCACGGTAAGAGAGGAGAGTGACAGAGAGAGGTTATATGGCTTAGGGGTTTGAGTCCCAGGTCTACTATTCCCTGACTGTGAGATGATGGGTGAGCTTCGTTAAACTATGTAAGTCTCTGCTTCTCCATTTGCAAAATGGGGATTGTGAAAATTGTTGCCTTACAGAACGCTGAGGACTAAATGGGATAATGTATTTGAAATCACTTGAAAACTGTTGGGCTTATGAGAAAGTCATGCATAACCTTTCAACTATAATTCACTGTTCTCATTTGGGTATAACTCATAGCATGCACTCAATTTTATGTCTCACTTTTCCGGTTATGTAAATATATTATGTTGTTATACATTTTTTTCTGTTTATTGTGAAGTGTATCGCATACACAGAAGAGTGTATACAACAATGTATATGCACATTTTAAAGACTAGTTATAAAATGACAAGTGTGTGAACACACCAACTGGATCAAAACATGACTAAGACTTGGAAATGGCTTTGTCCCTCCGTGATTATACCTCCTTCTAGAGCAGCGGTTCTCAACCTGTGGGTCGCGACCCCTTTGAGGGTCGAATGACCCTTTCACAGGGGTCGCCTAAGACCATCAGAAAACAAAAAGATATTTACATTACGATTCATAACAGTAGCNCATGTTATCTTAGATGTGAAAAAGACAACAGACAGCCTTACTTAAGGTATAGACTGACCTTTGTCAAGGAAGCCACAGACCAAGGATGTGACTGCCGTCCATGACTGACTTTTAGTTAGGAATTTTTATGTTCAGACTGTCTTGTGTGGTTACTTTCGGTCTCTGAGTTTGGGGGGCCCACTGTGCAGGCCTCCCCTGAACAGGTCACATTTAGTATGTGGCCCTTTTTTCGTCCACAAAATCAACTTTCCTATATTGGGTTCTGATTTTAAGGTAGTTAAAGCTACTTTAGAAACAAAGCCTGTGGCATGGGGGAAATCTCAGATTGCATGTGTGAACTGCAATACTGTATGATTACTCTTCTCTAAAAATTGGGAGAACCTTTCTTCCAAAGATAATGATAGGGCAGGTGTTACTGCCCGCTGGTGGGGCTGTGTCCAGGTCTGTTCTGTGCACCTGTGTGCAGAGTGCCAAATAATCTCCTTTACTCGGTGCTGGCATCCAGGCTCCACCCAGGAGAACACACAGGCTTTCAATTAGGATTTGCCTCAACAGGCCACCTCCCTGTGATAAATGACCCATGGGGAAAGACAAATGAAGCCCGGCACTGGGCAAGCTGTTCTCTGAGAATAACTCGGCTCTCCAGGTATTGTCACTGAGAATTCCTGGTGAGGGGAAATGGATTGCGTCGTCACAGGGAGAAAAAAACACACAGGAGTGAGTGTTGCTGCGAGGGCTATGGGTGAGGTGGCTCCAAGGAAGCGTCAATAATGGATGAACGGAGAGTTAGAAATGTGAGATGTGTATAGGAAATCTTTGTAGCTCTAATTAGAAGCAGAATATGGATTCGGCTCAGAAGGCAGATCCGAAACACTTGCCACTCTGTTTTGCTATTCAGGCAATTCACATAACTTAGCATATTGGTGGGCAGAAATCCTGGTTACAGTGTTGCTAATAAGAACAGCTGTACTCGCACCTAGTGGACCATTTCCTTGGCTTTGCATCTCAAGCAGTGAATGGAAGAGGGAATTTTAATGGTGCCCTATTAAGTAAGGCAACTACACAGTGCAACAAATAGTTGTCAGTTCCTCAGCTGGCATTGTTAAGAAAACAATTTGTTCCAGTGGAATTCTAGTTTCTTAACAACTGGGGGTTATCGTTGGTTCTCAAAGGACCACTGATTCAGGTACCTTTTTGGGTGGATGTTGGGGAAAAGGCAGGAAATGTTTTTTTGATGTGCATGGAGAAGAGGAATCATTTCCTCTCACTGAAATTTTTTTTTTAAATGATCATTATTTTGGAATAATTTTCTCTCACCATGGGCCAACTTAAGAGTAACTGTGGAAATTGTATTACAGAGAAGTGGTGAGTCAAGATTCCTGCATCATGAAATTAGATGTTGGATAATAACATGGGTTCTGTTAGTGAGTAGCCATTGAAGCAGCCTGCTGCCATTTATACCAAAAAGTTTGGCCCAGGGGCGGCCGGTTAGCTCAGGTAGTTAGAGCACAAGCTCATAACACCAAGGTTGTCGGTTTGATTCCCACATGGGCCAAGGAGCTGTGCCCTCCACAACTAGGTTGAAGACAACTACCTGACTTGGAGCTGATGGGTCCTGCAAAAACACACTGTTCCCCAATAAAATTTCTAAAAACAAAAACAAAACCCAAAAAGGTTGGCCCAGGTTTGAACTGACCCTTGAGATTTGGGATCTGCTGAATCTGGGTCTTGTAACTTCTCCAAGATGGACACAGCTTCCCTCTACCCCATTTGTCTGCTCCCCTCGCCTTTACCTCAGGCCGACCCCATATTAACCCTCAGATCACCAACTCCGGCCTGTGCCAGATCTCCTGCCTTTCTGGAACTTGAGACCTGAGACTGTGGGGAGGCTGTTTGCTGGAATCTGATTGGATTTCGTGGTAGAGTGTCAGGGCTCGGGTAAGTGTTATGAGCCACCTCATGCCTAGTTCTATTCAGTATCAGATTTTTCACTCTGACTAGCTGTCTTGCTGGCTCTTTGTACCTGTTTCTTCACCTGCCTTTGCCTCCTTTCTTTTGGTAGGTTGTGCTCTCCAGTGACAGGCCTTGCATCAAAATAGCTCCATCCCAGCTATAAAGGTTATGGCTGCCACCTTCCTGATACAAGTGGGAGCCCAGGCTGGCAGAGAGCTATAGGCTTTGCCCCATCTGACATAGATTTGAAAGCAGTTTCTTACGCTCTTATTGATTGCTTCATTGCCTCTCCTTTTAGGACCCATGCATGTTATCTGGAATTTTAATCTATCATCTCTTCTCTTTCACTTTTTTTTTAATTTGTTCATTTGAAAACATTTATTATGGATCTATTATACAGGAGGCACTCTGATAATACCTTTCAATGTTTATATTAGGGGTATATTTAAAAAATAGGAACATTGGAAAGTACCACATCATTGTGTTGCAAACAATAACACTAGAATTGTTACATGTGATTGTTACACTTAAGCTCAGTGAGATAAGTGCCTTTGTCTGCTGTTACACTGTCAGATATACCACAGTTCGCTGTCACATAGTAAATGCTCAATAAAATCAGTTGGCTCAATAATAACAGTGTTAATTGTAACATATATAATTTATCAAGAAATATCAACAGAGCAATATAAAAGGTGCTTTAAAACATCAATTATTTATATCTTCACAAAAACTCCATAGCATAGGTATTATTATAATTAGGGAATTTATTTTATTTATTTATTTTTTTTGTATAGCAAAGTGTTTATTTGAATGTATCAAGATTTAATGACAATTTTATTCTCTTAGCGGTTTTGTAATGAATTGAGTGCAAGATAACTAGGTGATTGCTTTGAAACTATTTATTTATTTATGTTAAGAAAATTTTTGTGCTATCATGAGGCATTGAAACATCTGAACAAATTAATATCTCGGCTGCTTTCTACTTCACTCCGGTGGGTTACTAGAACAACTTGTCAGTAGATCAAAAATAAATAAGACAACCTTTGTATCTCTTTCACTTTTTAAAACTTTCTCCCTCTGCTGGCTTTTTCCTTTGGACACACATGTGTGTTTATATTTCCCTTATAATTAGACAAACCATGTTTATTTCTGTATGTATCTATATAGTTATTTCTATCTTATCTCCATTGTCTCAACCTGATACTCCACTGGGATATGGCCAAAACGCTAGAGTCAAGCTATACTCTTCACCTTCGTATATCATCACTCATGTAGTCTTTGACCTTTTGCAGTCTGTCTTCTCCCTACCACATTGATCTGAAACAGCTTCCTTCAAGTCACTAGTGACTTTTCTAAATTTAAAAATTTTATTATGGAAAATGTCAGGCATGTATAAAAGTAGAGATAAGATTATTCTCGTTAAATTCCTGGTGATTTCTTTCTTACGACACTTTTTAAAAAATAATTATCACCACATTCCTGTCCCCACAGCCCATTCCCATGTAGGCCAATTATGTAAGCTAAGGTAACTATGGACATTGAACTTCACATTGATAATAGAGAAAGACGTAAAAAATATATACAACCGCCATATCACACACAACAAAATTAACAAGTCCTTAATATCATGTAATTCCCAGTACATAGTCAAGTTTTTCTGATACTAGTTATCTTTTAACTGCCCAAACCTTTGTCTTTATTTCTTTGATTTATTTTAACAGTCACTGTTGAACTTTTTAGTAGGGTAACATTAAACTCTGGGTATAGTAATATCCATGCCTTCACTTCACTGTCTTCATTTTTCCTTTTCTCAGGTTGGAAGGGTGAAATTTGGTAAATCAATAACGTAATTAGGTTTAAGTTCATTTGCAGTTTGATTCACAGAATAGCTCATAGCTCTTATCTAGCCACTTGTCAGTTTTCTTTTTCTTTTTTTTTTAAGATTTTTTTATTGGGGAATTGGGGGGATGGGAACAGTGCTGGGG
>NW_017732041.1:855078-857509 GCF_001890085.2 Hipposideros armiger | reverse complement strand
ACCCTTTCACAGGGGTCGCCTAAGACCATCAGAAAACAAAAAGATATTTACATTACGATTCATAACAGTAGCAAAATTACAGTTATAGAGTAGCACCGAAAATAATTTTATGTTTGGGGGTCACCACAACATGAGGAACTGTATTAAGGGGTCACGGCATTAGGAAGGTTGAGAACCGCTGTTCTAGAGGAACTGCTGTGCTGGTTCTGAGTGTTCATTGTGGTGTTTCCCACAGGGTCACAGCCTGGTCTCAGCTTTGCTGAAAGTTTTCAGCAAAAAAAAGTTGGGGAAATCAGGAGCAGTCAGTTGTGAATCCTGGGGAGCAGGGCTTACCACAGTTGGGGCATCTAGTGGGAGAATAGATGGGGCAGGTACTGGATGTCCAGCAGGAACAGGATGAAGGGGAAAGACTGCTTTGTATTTTCCTCTTTTAAGTTTACTATGGCCTACCTCAAACTTCCAGGAATAGGTGAAAGCAAAGCATTTCTCTAGAAATAAATGAGTGTTTTTAGCTGATCCAAGAGTCAGGGTGTGGAGTGGAGAAGAGAATCCCCAGCTCATGGTTCACGTAAGACAAGTGCATGTGAGAATCATCAGCCAGACTTTATTTTGGCATTCTATCCTCTGATTAAAATGGTGGTAAGAAGGCAAGAGGAGCTTGCTAATGACAGTCCTTAGAGTGTCAGCCTTTTGCAAAATACTGTTCTGGTTCCCCTCTATACTTGTTTTATAACTAGTATCTTGGGATCTTTTTTCACTTTTCACCTGGATATTCCATTTGCTCTCCTTTGTTGGGCCTTCTGTTTTCCTAAATCCCATCTGTTTCTCTTTCTTGGTTTATGTCTTTATTTTGCTGGAAAACTTGATCAGTTTTAGTTAACAATGAGTTAATGGAAGATAGATTTTTTTTTGAGGTAATGAATATCTTAAAATGCTTATATTCCATCTTCATACTTGTTTGATAGTTGGGTTGAGTATAGAATTCTAGACTGGATATCATTTGAAGCCATTTCTCCATATTCTCATCCATTCTCTCTCTCTCTCCCTCTTTCATCTTTTCTTTACCCCACTGTTCTGAAGTTTCATAATAATGTGCCTTATTGTAGGTTTATTTCAATTCACTATACTGGGCACTCAGTGGACAATTTCAATCTGGCGTCTCAGTGTTGGGGAGTGTTCCTCAACTATTTTGTTGATTATTTTCTCTTTGTTTCTCTGTTTCTGGAGCCCATGCTACTTAGCCGTTGGATTTCCTGGGTTGGCTCTCTTGTTTTTCTTATCTTTTTCTCTTATTTCCCATATCTTTGTCTTTTTTTATATGTGAGTGTGCCACCTATGGGAAATTTCCTCAACTTTTGTAATTTTTTTTTTTTAAATTTTTGTGATCTCATTTTTAACTTATGAGAGCATTTTTTTTGTTCTCTGAAAATCCCTTTAAAAATAGTTTTTATTTTGTTTTGTTTTATGAATGTAATATCTCCCCTGATTAATAGCATATTGTTTGATACTTTCTCTTTTTGCATGGTCTCTATTTCTACTAAGTTGTTGTCATAGTCTTTTGCTTCTATGTTCTATACTAGGATTGAGCACATGTATGTTTCCTATTCTGATTATCGCTTATCCATACCCAGTATTTTAAGACTGGTGGTCATTAGTGATCATTGGTGATCATTAGAATGAATGGAGAGAAATATGCATTCTCAAAAACTCTTGGTGGAATATAAAATTATAACACCCTTTTTTTTTTTTTTTGAGACCAAGTAGTCAGTATTTCTCAAAATTTTGAGAGGAGGAAGGGAGGGAGGGAGAGTGGGCAAATGAGCCTTAATTAAAGGGTCACTCCTGAGTTTTTGGCCCAGTGCTGATGAATACATGCGTGAGAGGAAAACTCTGAGAACAGAAGAGCAACCATAAGAAAGTAGTAGGTAGAACAATTACCAGAACTCAGACAAACCTGGGAATAGTTCATGTACCCACCGGCCATGGTGAGAATTCCTCATTATATAAAACACATTGGCTAGAAACCTCCGAAGAATTTTATCTTTATAAGACTTAGACTGGAACTAAAATAACCCTTGACTAATGACTGCTCTGGACACAGTATAACAAAGCTTTAAAATAAGTCTCAAAAACATTCAACTAACTCCAGGTAACTTATCTGTGTGCCAGAAAAATATCCAATCTTATTTAAAAGAATACAACAAACTCCAGAGATGATAAACTAGAAAAAAAAAAAAAAAGGACATTAAAACACCTACTATAAATATATTCCATATGATCATGAAAGTAGATGAAAACATGAGTATGTTGAGAAGAGAAATGGAGGATATATATACACACATACACATATATACATATATATAAATAATATATATAAAAATATTTGGTAAAACGGCAAGAGAATATTTATATATATATCCCAGAGTAACTT
>NW_017732041.1:845542-854804 GCF_001890085.2 Hipposideros armiger | reverse complement strand
CTGGCTGCTGGCTACACACGGTAGCCCATGGCAACCCACTGCATCAGGGGCTGCAGCTTACACCATCGCAGGCAACTCACAGCAGCCCAGCTCCACGTTGAGCTGTTGTTTAGCATCTTAGCTGTTGAGGGCAGTGTCACTGGCCCTCCTATGTGGGATCCGAACCGGAGTCCTCTGGTGTCCCAAGCCAGTTCTTAACCATCGCACCATCAGAGTAACTTTTAAAGATAAAAAATACCATATCTGAAATGAAAAATAGACTGGGGAAGATTAACAGCAGATGAGGCACTGGAGAAAATATGATCAGTGTACTTCAGTGACAGAAACTATCCAAAAAAAGCACAGAGAGCAAGAAGCTTAAAAAACCTTAAATAGAGCATCATGCCCCGTGGGATAATATCAAGCAGTCTAAACTACATGTAATTGGACTCCCAGAGGAAGAAGCTGGAAGAGGAGAGAAAAATGTTCAGACAGCCCAGCCATTCTCAGTCATTGGAGGAAGCTTGGAAAATTTCTGAGAGGGGCTTTTGGTTACCATGATAGATCTGGACCAGGTCAGATCCACCCTCAGTGGATGACACAGCTGTCTCCAGGCAGTTCTAGGCACCAGACTGAGAAAATGTCAAGGAAAATGCTCCAAAGCACAAGGATCCCTGAAGGGCGTGACGCAGGACAGGGGCCACACTTGCCTCCAGTCAAAGGGTGTGTCTGCATCCACCCTCTTTCTTATCCCAGGGAAATATCTAAAACTGTGGTTTGAAGATGATAGAGCTTCCATCAGCCTGAAGGACAGATTATAGCAGCCCCCCTGCCCGAAGCTTCCACTCCGGCCACTGTGCTAATGGCACATGGTGTGCGTGAGGGAAATAAGCTTCCATCGTGTTACACCAGTGAGATGTCAGGCGTATCTGTTACCACAGCTACCCAATAACTCCCCCAATCAATCATCCCACCTCCTCCACGTTTTAATTACCTGTGAACATGGATAACCTCCAGAATTGCTAGCATCACTGCAATGATTTTTTTTTTTTTGCACTCTTTTGGGTTTGCTTCATCAATCTAGTACAGTGTGATTTTTATAGTTCAAAACTCTGTTCTGTTTTCTTTATATTATTCCTGTCATTTTTGGGATTTGGGGTTAAGAGAGTAATTAGATTTTTGTGCTTACTTCTCCACCATCTTGAGTCGACCTTCCTCTCATTGTGTTTTAATTTGCAGGTTTTGATTCCTAGGAAGACTGAATATTTTCCCAGGTGCTTGTTTACTAATTATTTCCTAATTTGTGAATTTGCTGCTCATGTCTTTTGCTTCTTTATTCATTGCAATGTTCATTTTTAAAAGTTAAGAACTAGTGCTCAGCTGTATTCAAATTTATTGACTCCAAATAAATTTGTACATGCCTGTTTCCCTATATTTACTCATGTTGGTCCAAGCTTTTATTCCCTCTCTTCTGTCTTCTATTTGCTTAAATTGGATCTTTTATAACATTTTGGGAAAGACTTTCAGTTCAGCTACAGACCTTGTCTTCAGTTATCATTCCTCCAGTAATTATTTATAATGGGTAATATTTTTTGTGTGCTTACTTTTGCTAGACTCCATACCAAGCATGTTACATATGTTATCATATTTAATTCTTAAAACAACCTTGTGAAATAGGTAAAATTCTAAAACCCATTTTACAGATGAGGAAACTGAGGTTTACAAATGAGGGTACGTAACATGCCTAAAATCACAAATGTGGAGTGTGATAGAAGAGGGATTCCAGCCCTTCTGCTTATTTACAAAGACCTTACCCATGGCACTGTGTTTAATCCTTTGAATTCCTGTAGTCACTTTGGATGTGTCACTTCAGTGTAGCATACTTAGCCTATGTATCATTATTTATTTTGCTCTTATATTATGTCATAGTTCCTATTCAATTGTAAACCTTTTTTTTTTTTTAAACTTTTTGCGGAACAGTGTATTTTTTTCAGGACCCATTAGCTCCAAGTCAAGTCGTTGTTTTCAATCTAGCTGTGGAGGGCGCAGTTCATTGGCCCATGTGGGAATCGAACCGGCAACCTCAGTGCTAAGAGCCTGTGCTCTAACCACCTGAGCTAACCGGCCGCCCCCAGTTGTAAACCTTTTAAGGTTACATACTTTTGCCAAACAAATGCTTTTTTAATCCTCAGTATAAATCTCCATGCTAACAAATGATAGGCCCTCAATAAAGTTTGTTAACTATATCAATTGTTCAGGATCTTTTTTGAATTAATTACTTACCTAACAGAAATTCTTTTTGGATGCAAAACTGAGAGGCATTTTCTTTATAATTTTTCTCAGTTAGCTCTTGCCACAGGTTATCTCTCTCTTTATGGCAGGTTATTTTGAAAGTCTCTAAGTGACAGCCTCAGCACTCCATAGAATCCCATTTGTAATTATGAAGAACTAATATGCATGGAAATATCCAGAAGTGGGCTTAATTTTTTTTGGTCTTTTTTCAATCAGGTGTAACTTCCTAAATGAGCCTTGATTCTGTCTCATCACTTTTTACAGATAAAAATTTCAAGCCCCTATAGTTACCTTTGAAAATTGCAGGGCAATTTGCAACAATGGCGAAGCAGCCCATCTCCAATAGCACCTGGAGAATGGTTTGGGTTATTGTCCTTTCACTCCTGTGTAGACTTAAAGAGTTCAATTGTATCTCTCTTCCCAGCCACTGAATCTGTATCTAAAGGAGAGCAAAAAACTACAATGCCATCAAATGATGATAATCCTCAGCAATTTATATCCCCTTCATTTTCCCCACATCTTTTAGAGCTATCCATTTCCCAGCATTCTGGGGTTCAGTTGTGCAGGGAACGGGGATGAAATCAGATTTCCTCCATGCAAAGAGAACAATGAAGTTAAAGATATATAGCCAGATTCTGGTATCCCAACTTGAGATAAAGATACCTACGGACATTTGTAATTGTTACACAGGATGAAATAAAATTCTTAGCACAATATTTATTTTCATTTATTTCACTTACAAGTATGAATAGGATAATATTGCAAACAGAATTTATAGGAGGTGATTGCTACGAAATTAAACAAAGCTAATGGTTTTAGATTCTGTGATCAATATTTAGGTTTAGAAACATCTTTGCAGACCACTTAATATCAAATATCTTTGCAGACCACTTAATATCTTTATTGCTGACTCACAGAAGTTTGCAGTGTAGAGCTTGCAACAGTTATAAACACATATTTTTATTGAGTCAGGTATGTTATACCTACTGTCAAGAAGGGTTTGAGGTGATTTACCACAAAAGTACAAGAGTCATAAGCCAAAAAAAACCTCACTGCAAGATAACATTATGCAAATTGTGATCATAAATGTGACTCTCAGGAATGTGTTTGGTTAAAATTAAAAGAATATGTGACAGATAGTGGTTTAAGCAAGAAAGTTTATTTTTCTGAAACAAAAAGAAGCTCTGGAGCCCAGGGCAGCCCAATAATGTCATTAGGGCCCCAGGTTGCTCCCATGTGCCTGCTCCACTCCCTTTACTTAGAGTGTGGCTTTCAGTATCATACTTGCAGGATGCTGGCTACCTCTCAGGTATCAGGACTGTGTTCCAGGCAGGATACAGGGACAGAGGCCAAAGGCTGAGTGGGCACACCAGCAGAATTCGTACCTCATAAATAGCTTTCCTAGAAGCCATACCTAAGTGCTTCTGCTTAGATCTCATTTACTAAAATTTGGTCGCAAGACCACAAGGAGATGTAGGTTAGGCAAATGTTTGTAGCTGAGCAAATTGCCACATGGAACAAAAGAGATTTGTTTTGTAAAGTAGAAAGGAAAAATGAACATAAAATTATAACATGTTTGCTATAGTAACTGATTTTAAAAACAGGTATATCTAAAATCTGTATGTCCCAGTAAGTGATTTTAGAAAAAAAAATTTAAATGACACAAGATAATAGCCATTCTCACAGGTATGAGGTGATATCTTATTGTGGTTTTATTTGCATTTCCCTAATGATTAGTGATGTTGAGCATCTTTTCATATGTCTATTGGCCATGCATATGTCCTCTTTGGAGAAATGTCTATTCAAGTCCTCTGCCCATTTTTTAATCAGTTGTTTGTTTTTTGATATTAGGTTTTATAAGTTATGTATATATTTTGGTTATTAACTTCTTATTGGATGATTTGCAAATATCTTCTCCCATTCAGTAGGTTGGTTGCCTTTTCGTTTTGTTCAGGGTTTCCTTCACTGTGCAAAAGCTTTTTGGTTTGATGTATTCCCATTTGTTTATTTTTGCTTTTGTTGCCCTTGCCTGAGGAATCTGAGGGGGTCCCCCCAAAAATATTGCTAAGATTATTTCAAAGAAGTTACTGACTATGTTTTCTTCTAGGAGTTTTATAGTTTTAGGTCTTACATTCAAACCTTTAACCTGTTCTGAATTTATTTTTGTTTATGGTGCATGATAATGGTTCAGTTTCATTCTTTGGCATGTAGCTGTCCAGTGTTCCCAACCCCATTTACTGAAGAAAATTTCTTTTCTCCTCTCCATCGTATATTCTTTCCTACTTTGTCATACATTCATTGACCATTAAGTGTAGGTTTATTTCTGGGCTTTCAATTCTGGCTATTATAAAAAAGTAAAAAAATAACTGTGGGTGAGGGTGTGGAAAAAAGGCAACCCTTGTACACGCTTGGTGGGAATGTAAAATGGTGCAGCCACTATGGAAAACAGTATGGAGGTTCCTCAAAAAATTAAACTACCTTTTAAAAATAGAACTACCTTATGACCCAACAATTCCACTCCTGGGTATTTTTCTGAAGAAAACAAAAACACTAATTCTATGAGCTATATGCCCCCATATGTTCATTGCAGCATTATTTACAATAGCCAAGATATGGAAGCAACCCAAGTGCCCGTCCACAGATAAATAGATAATGAAATTGTGGAATATACAATGAAACAGTACTCAGCCATAAAAATAAATAGAATTTTGCTATTTGTGACAACATGGATAGACCTACAGGGCATTACGCTAAGTGAAATGAGTCAGACTGAGAAAGACAAATACCATGTGATTTCATTTATAGGTTGAATCTGGAAAACAAAACAAATCAATGAACAAAACAAAACAGAAACAAACTCATAGACATGGGAAACAAACTGGTGGTTACCAGAGGGGGTGAGGTTGGGTGAAATAGGTGAAGAGGATTAAGAGGTACAAAATTCCAGTTATAAAATAAATAAGTTATAGGGATGTAATGTAAAGCATAGGGAATATATATAGTTAATAATATTTTAATAACTTTGTATGGTGACAAATTGTAACTAGACATGACAATCATTTTGTAATATATATGTGTCGAATCACTATGATATACACCTGAAACTAATAGGATAGTGTATGTCAATTATACATCAATAAAAAATACTTTAAGGGATAATATTCTTATGTACCAAAAAAAGACGCAAGAAAACCATGCATTATTTAAAAAAAAAAGATTTTCTAATTTGCATTTAATAAGATATAAATCTTTTTCAAAAAAAGATTTATGAATGAAATTAGTTTGGGAATCCACAGTTATTCTGCAAGAGCCAATATATGATAGAAATATGCTTTGTAAATTTCCAAGGGGGAAAATAGAATGAAATAGTTTCTCAACTTCTTTGGCCATAGAACTGTTTGATTTATTTTTGAGAGTAGTATAAAAGGGATCCTAACTTGATAAAGGATGAGTAAAATTTTATTTTGTCGTTGACCAAAAGGAAATTTTTTTTATCTTAGCTGTATCCAAAAACTTTAGTTAAACTTATTCCTAGGATATTTTTAATGAATACTGTTACCAGAAGGAATTCCAAAAATGTTTGAGCAATAGCAAAATCATTGAAGTTTTTACCCTATTCTCTCCCTCACTCCCCTTCCCCCCTCCTCCCACTCTCTCTCTCTCTCTCTCTCTCTCTCTCTCTCTTTCTCGTATTTTTCCTTAAAGCACCAGCCATATCAATTTCTATCTTCTTGTTCCATATTATTTTTGAATAGCACACACCCCTTAATTAACTCATTCATCAAAGAGCTCTACGTATTAGTCTCCTACAGTGGTCACAGACAGAGCAATAATAATAATAATAATGATAATAATAATAATAATAATAATTGTCTCTTACTGAAGAGATGATGGTGATTTATAGACCCATCTAGGATCGCTCCATTTGTTCCCCTCTGCAACCCCAATTTTGTAGAGCAGTTAATGTGGTTTGTGTTTCCTTGTCTTGTGGGGCAGGGTGTCTGCAAAAGTATAGCTGAGACTGAAACACTGAATGGAAGGAAGGTGGTTGTACATAATACCTCAGGA
Source organism: Hipposideros armiger (assembly GCF_001890085.2). Lineage (NCBI taxonomy): Eukaryota > Metazoa > Chordata > Mammalia > Chiroptera > Hipposideridae > Hipposideros > Hipposideros armiger. The sequence continues at coordinate 848,465 of NW_017732041.1, read as the reverse complement.
GTTTGGGGAGACTAGAATAAAGGCCCTGGTGCCCAAGGCCATCAGCAATAGTCAAGGCTACATTTATCCAGCGTCCCCTATCTTCCCCGCATTTGTGAGACTCCTGGATGCAAAGAAACAAAACACAATCCCGTTACCTAAAATGCTTGTTGGAACAAATTGTTCTCTTTTGTTCAGGTCATGAAGACAGTGCAAAACCCCAGTGCCTGGCACTTTTAAGCACTCTGTCCATGATTGCTTTTGTTGAATAAAAGAATGAATAGTGCAGAAAAGTCCTTGCTCTCAAGAAGTTCAGTTTAGAGAGTTTTTTTCCCTGGACATATATTTGGAATGTGGTCTGTGGAGATGAATAATATCTCACGAATAACTTTACTACAAGGTAAAAATATAAAAAGAGCACTTGAGTACTGGTATGTCCAAAATGGTATCTGAGTGATTGTCACTTTTGCTTCCCCAGAGATGCATCTTTTTATCTTATTACTTTTAAGTTTCAAAACATGGTCATATTTTTTAAAAAACTAAAAATGAAAAAATTTTCCCATGATCCTACTATCTCTAAAAATTACATCAAGTAGAAATCTGTTCATAAAAAATAGTAATAGTAAACTGACTTCATGAAAAAGTAAAAAAAAAAAAAAGTAGAAATCTATTTTTAAAAAAAGTATGATCAGTAAAAACAGTAACTGAACGTCCTACCGTGAGAGAAGACAAAGAAATATGGGGGAGGAATTTTGAAACCAAGAAACTTAATTCGCCAGTGGCTTTGGACTCTAGACCAGAAGTGAATTTTATTTTTATTTTATTTTATTTTTTTTAGTGGGACTAGGCTATTACTCAAAGAGAAGGTAATTGAGAAGGTGGGTTTTTGTTCCCACACCTCATTTCTTGGTGGATATGTTAACTAGAAAACTCAGATCCCCTGGGTTTTGCTTGTAGTTATTCTTGCTTCCTTCTTGACCCCCTTGCTAAATGGTCCTCTCACATGAGTATTTCCGGAAGGATCCATGAGTATCTTTCATGTGACACAAATCAGTCTAGAAGCCCACCTGCGGGCTCTGCGGCTCTGAAGCAGACCTTCCTCCGTGGCACTGTGCTTACCTTCATGGGTCTGCAAAGGGCGGCAGGCTCTTTCAATGGCTCCTTCCTCTGTTACCTTCAGTGAGGGATGCCCTCAAGAAGGGTTTCGCGGGTCCTTAAGTATGATAGAGTTAAGTGGGATGGGTCATTTAGTTTTCATCTATGGGCTTTTCGTCTTCTTACCTCATACATGCAAAGCCAGGGCAGCAGATCAATGTTTGCTGCCATTTGTCCTTAGAGTCCACTGCTTGCTGTAAACTACCCTGCGATGCACATCATCATAGAAACTTCCTGAGAGCTTTCCTAGTTACATCACCTATTTTCTTAGGCTATATTCTTAGAAGTGGAATTGCAGGGTTGGACATTACGAACTGTTTCTCAGCTGTCGACAAATGCTGCCAAATTACCCTTTCATAATGGAGCCATATACTCTTCCCCATCAGTGGTGTATAAAAGTTCCCTTTACCCTGGTTAGTGAGATATTATTCTGTTTAATCTTCACCAATCTATTATGTGAAATAAATTTTTGGTACTTAAATGCATTTACTTTATCATTAATGAAGCTGAACATTTTTATGTTTATTGGTCATCAGTATTTTTTATAAGTCATTATTTTTTAAAAAAGCATCATTTTTTCATATTAACCTCAAAAGCCTTTATATATAAATAATTTTAGCTATTTTCCATAGAAGTTTCATTCCCCCCCAGTTTGCTGCTTATTTTAACTCAGTTCATGAAGTGTTTTGCTGTTGATTCACAGGTGTTTTAAATTCATAGGTAATTAAATTTAGCAATCATTTTATTTATAATTTTACTTTCAGTGTAAAGCTTGGAAATTTCCACCTGCATTTTCTTCAAGCACATTTACATTTTTCATTATGTAATTCATGGCACTGGGGTTGCTGGTTCGATTCCTGCATGGGCCACAGAACTGCACCCTCCACAACTAGATTGAAGACAACTGCTTGACTTGGAGCTGATGGGTCCTGGAAAAACACACTGTTCCCCAATAAAGTTTCTAAAAAAAAAAAAAAGCCAACCCACTGAGAATGGTGAAGAAGAAAAATAAAAAGAGTTTGGGTACTTAAAATGATCCTTTAAGTACTGAACCAATCCTGGGACGGCCTCCCTTTGGGCTTCATGTTATGTAGCATTCAACATCCTTACATTTTAAGCCTTTGTTAGTTTTTGTTTTCATTTTGTTACTTGTAGTCAGAGTACTCCTAACTGATATAGGATTTAAATGTTTTGTTTTCCAAATGACTGGACAGTTATAAGACATTTTTTTTAAAAAGACTTTATTGGGGAATTGGAGAAGAGGAACAGTGTTGGGGAATTGAGGAAGGGGAACAGCCAAGTTGTTGTCCTTCAGTCTTAGTTGTGGAGGGTGCAGCTAGCTCAGCTCCAAGTCCAGTCACCATCTGGCCACCTGTTGGCAGCTTGCAGCAGCTCAGCTCAAGGTGCTGTGTTCAATCTCAGTTGTGGGAAGGCGTAGCCCACCATCCCATGCAGGAGTCCAACCAACAGTCTTGTTGTTAGAAGAACGTGCTGTCACCAACTGAGCCATCCTGCCACCTGTTGGCAGCTCAGCTCCGACGCAGCTCACTGGCCCATGTGGGAATTGAACCAGAGACCCTGTTGCTCAGAGCTCGTGCTCTTAACCAGCTGAGCCACTCGGCTGGCCCAAGACATTCTATTTTTAAAATCTATTGAAATGACTGCTTTCTCGTGTGTGTGTGTGTGTGTGTGTGTGTGTGTGTGTGTATGTATCTCTCTCTATATATGTCTATCTCTCTCTCCATATATATATATACATATATATCTCTTTATGGACTTTCTATTTTCT
>NW_017732041.1:838600-844962 GCF_001890085.2 Hipposideros armiger | reverse complement strand
GCAGCCCAGCTCCAGGTTGAGCTGTTGTTCAGCATCTTAGCTGTGGAGGGCAGTGTCACTGGCCCTCATATGTGGGTTCCGAACCGGGGCCCTCTGGCGTCCCAGGCCAGCTCTTAACCAACACGCCACTCGGCCGGCCCTTCTAGTAATTTTTAAAGTGATTTAGCCAAACAACTTTTCCTACTTTTTATGTCTTTAAGACTCATGACACTGGTAAAGACTAAAGGGAAATATGGACATTACCTCAAGGTTTTATGGTAAGAAGAGGAAGGCTGTTGGCATTTTGGAAGTTTCTTTAAAACATGACAGTGTTGCATGTAGACAATTATGTCAAGTGTGGTGTGATTTTAAGAAACATAAAGCAAAGAAAAAATTTACTTCAAAGTCATAAACAGCTGCTTTCTCTATGGGTTGAGAAAAAAATGCAATTTGCAAGTTGAGTTCAACAGCTCCAAAAACATTAGCTAATAGGGAAATAGAGTTGTACCATAATAAAAAAATATAAGTCCCCTATTCTTATTCTGCATGATAAGTGATAAGCAATTAGTTTGCTTTCTGAGACTTGTGATGTGACAAGGAGCTGACAAAAGCAGGCCCTTTCATTTCCCAACTGAAGCTGTCAGTTGGGAAGGATGTTTTGCTTGACAGTTAATTAGAGGTTAAATGAACTGAAAATATTGGTAATTTTTGCTGCTTTCCCATTTATTATAACAGCAATTATCTGCATTTTTGATTCTGTGAGTTTTAAAGTCTAAATTTGAACAATTATCCATGGAAGAAAAACTGATTTTGAATGGGAAAAGGGCAACTAGGATTTGAAACCACTTGCTCTTTGAAAGATAAGAATCTCATCTGAAAACTGGTAATGTGGTTGATAAGTCTTTAAAGATGCCTTTAAAGATCTGTAAGAACTAAATAATACAGTTCTGAAAAAATAATATTGAATACACAGTTATCTAGCTTATTCTTAATTATTCAGCCTCATGTTACTAATCCTTTCTAAGTCAATTAGGTTATATATTTATTGCTCAGTATTTATTGAGTGGCTGCTATGTGCCAGACACTGTTCTACATGCTGGAGATATAGGAATTAACAAAGCAGATGAAAAACTCAGTCCTTATGGATACATTTTACCAAGGAGAAATAGCCAGTAAACAGATAAACAAAAAAACATTTACTATGTCAGATAGGAAGTTTTATGAAGAAAAATAATGCAGAGTAGGGGGATAGAGGGTGATGGCTTGGGGATGCTGAAAGTTGATATTTAATTAAGGACTTAAATAAAATGAAGGAATGAGATGTGAGGCTCTCTGGAGAATGGTGGCTTAAGTAGCAGGAATGACAGGAACAGCAGATGCAAAGGCCCTGAGGTGGGAGCATGTTTGGCATGTCTGAGGAATGGCAAGTTGGCAAGTACCGTATTTGCCGGCGTATAAGACGACTCGGCATATAAGACGACCCCCTAACATTTCCACTCAAAATACAGAGTTTGTTATATGGTCGGCTGTGTGCGATTTTGCGAGTGTGGTAAAATCGCATAACAGCAAAATCGCATAACAGCCGAGCATACACCTAGCAGCACTGCTGATGCCTGAACGGTATGTGGAATGAAGTGGGCGGGCATCGGGAGGCCACTATGGCACGGGGCAAGCACTATGGGCAGTCTATCTGAAGTGTACCTGGCGTATAAGACGACCCCCCACTTGGAGGCATATTTTTCAGGGCCAAAAAATCGTCTTATACGCCGGCAAATACGGTAGCAATGAGTGGAGTAGGCCAAGGAGAGAGTGGTACATGATTAGGCCAAGCAGTAACTGGAGGCCAGAGCATGGAGGACCTTGGGGAACATGATAGGGAATTCAGCTTTTCTTCTGAAGGAGATAGAAAGCCATTGGAGAATTCTAAGGGGAAGAATGATATGATCTACATGTTTTAACTTTGGGTGCTCTACTGAAAATAAGCTGGAAGGGAGAAGGATGAAAGCATAGAGGCCAATTATGGGGCTGCGTTGACAAAGGTGAAAGAAAATGGTGTCTTGGACCAGGTGGCAGGGTATTGAGAATAATTAGATACTGGATACATTTCAAAGGTAGAACTGGCAGAACTTGCTGATATATTAGAGGTGGGTCAGGAAAGAAAAAGAGTAGTCAAGGTAACTCTGAGATTTTGGGCCTTACTGGGATGGGCAAAACTATATGAGCAGCAGGTTGGGATGGAGAATGGGATTGGTGCTGTAGGAAAGCAGGGATTCAAATTGAGACATATTACGTTTGAGATGCCTATTAGACATCCAAACGGAAATACTGAGTAGGCAGGTGGATATATGAGTTCAAGGGTAAGGTCTGGGCTGGAGATAAAAAGTTTGGAATCATCAGCACAGAAATAGCATTTAAGTCATTAGACAGGATGAGATCACCTAGGATGAGTGTGGAAGGAGAAGAGGTCTGAGCCCTGAGGCACCACAAAGCTCTTGGCATCGTTATTGATCTGTAACTTTTTTTTTTTTAAAGATTTTTATTGGGAAATTGGGGGATGGGAACAGCGCTGGGAAATTGGGGGAAGGGGAACAGACAAGTTGCTGTCCTTTTGTTCTTCAGTCTAGTTGTGGAGGACGTTGCTTCATTGGCCCAAGTTGGCACCATCATTGCGCTCTTCCTGGGCGAGGCTGATCAGCTGCCAGCTTCTGGACGGCCGCTCACAGCAGCTGCTGGCTGCTCATGCTGGCTGCTGGCTACACACGGTAGCCCATGGCAACCCACTGCAGCAAGGGCTGCAGCCTACCCTGTCGCCGGTGACTCATGGCAGCCCAGCTCCAGGTTGAGCTGTTGTTTGGCATCTTAGCTGTGGAGGGCAGTGTCACTGGCCCTCATATGTGGGATCCAAACCGGGATCCTCTGGCATCCCAAGCCAGCTCTTAACCAACGCGCCACTCAGCCGGCCCTGATCTGTAACTTTTGACAAGTCCCATGATCTCTGTGTTTCTCAATTTCTAGTACAGTGGCAAACAATAAAAATATAATGTGAGCCACAGAGGAGAACCACATATGTAACTTAAAAGTTTTTAGTAACTATAGTAAGGAAAGTAAGAACAAGTGAAAATAACATTTATTTAACACAATGTGATAGAAAGAATAAAGGCACCAAAGATGTCCAAGATCCCAAAACGTGAATGTTTCTTACATGGCAAAGGTACTTTTCAGATGTGGTCAAAGTTAAGGACCTCGAGATGAAGATGGCCAGGGAGCCCTGAGTCGTCCAGGTGGGCCCAGTCTCATCACATGAGTCCTGAAAAATGGACAACCTTTCGCTGGCTGTGGCAGTGGTCAGAGAGATGTGAGGAAGGGTAAGGAGAAGATACTGGGGCTTTGAAGGTGGAGCAAGGGGCCCACCAGCCAAGGAATTTGGGCAACAATACAGACTCTCGCCTAGAACCTCCAGAAGGAATGCAGCCCTGCGAAAACCTTGATTTTAGCCCATTGAGACCTCTGTTAAGGGCCAAAGGGATGGGCCCTGTAGTATTCTGCTAGGGCTGCCATAATAAAAAATACCACAGACTGGGGGACTTAAACAACAAAAATTTATTTTCTCTTAGTTCTGGAGGCTGGAAGTCCAAGATAGAGGTGCCAACAGAGTTGGTTTCCTCTGAGGCCTCTCTCTTTGGTTTACAGATGACCACCCTCTTGCTGCCTCTTCACATCTTTCCTCTGTGTATGTGCACCTCTGGTGTATCTCTGTGATATCCTTATAAGGACATCAGTCAGATTGGATTAAGGCTCACCCTAATGAGCTCATTTTAACTTAATTACCTCTTTAAAGGCTTTAAAGCAGTGGTTCTCAACCTTCCTAATGCCGCGACCCCTTAATACAGTTCCTCATGTTGTGGTGACCCCGAACCGTGAAATTATTTTCGTTGCTACTCTATAACTGTAATTTTGCTACTGTTATGAATCGCAATGTAAGTATCTTTTTGTTTTCCGATGGTCTTAGGTGACCCCTGTGAAAGGGTCATTTGACCCCCAAAGGGGTCGTGACCCACAGGTTGAGAACCGCTGCTTTAAAGGCTTAGTTCAGAGTAAGTATTGAATAAATATGTAGAGATGGTATACATCTTCCTAAAGAACTCTCGATGAAGAGGGAAATATTTTCAGGGTGGAAGTGCAGGCCTGGGTGAGTCTAAAATCTCAGTGGTTTCTGGGGGTTGGGAGGCAAAAGAGCCCCATTGGGTCCTTCTGGACCATGGGACAGAGCAGTCATCATCCTAGCTGGAGGCAAAGCAAAACTTAATGAGTCGCTCAGCCTATCAATTACTGTCCCCTGCCTGCCTAATTGGAGTCACCTGGGTCTGAGTCCTGGCCGTGAGAAGTCCAGCAGCATATATTTTAGGGAAATGTGAGAAAATGAGGCAACTGTGACACAGGAAATTAGTCAGGGACCTATGTTCCAATTCCTTTTTATAATTTGTAAATCATCTATCTCACATTTGCTAGAGGAAACATTACTTTAATATTCTGAAATATGTTCATTTTCCCCTGAATTAAAAAAAAAATTCTTCAGTATGTTTCAGGAAGGGGTGAGTCTTTCAGGCATTGTTAACCTAAAGAGCATTTGTTGTTTGCCTAAGGGTTGGAGGCATTTAGGGAGAGAAGGAACCATGTGTGGTCTAGAAGGGTACAACCATGATGAACAAAGCCTGAGGATTTAGGTTGTGCTCCACAGAGTGACAGTGCATTGCATTTGGAAATAAATGCCACAGCTTTCTCCTTCCTCAAATTGCCCAAGTGTCTTCCCATTTCAGTCACCGACCTGTACGATTTTGTCAGGAAATTTCAGGTGGTGGGGATAGCCTTAGCGAAGGCATGGAGATGTGAGTGCACAGGGATTGGTTCCAAGAAGGGAGTAGCTCGAATATGGGCCAGGGCTTGAAGGAAATCGAGGAAGGTGGTTAATGTGTGGGGACAGCCTTGAACAGGATGCTGAAGAATGTAAATGTTAATCTCTAAGGAAGAGGAAACACCAGAGGTTTTTAAGAAGCAGAGTGACATGGCCTGATTTTAGTCCACACACTATAGCTGCCTGTATTTGTATGAATTAGCTACAAAAGGTGTTTGCATGTTTAGTGTATGTGCTGACAAAGTGAGCACAAAGGTTTTTACATTTTTAAAGGGTTGGAAAGAAAGGGAGGATGGATGGTTGTCGGACAGCAGGAAGAAAAGAAGAAAGATGGTGGTAGAGAACATATTGCCCACAAAGCCCCAAATATTTTCCTTTACAGATAAACTTTGTTGACCCTGGGCTAGATTTAGAAGACCATAACTACCATTTGTTGAATGTTTATATTATACTAGGTTTTACTATCCATTATCTTTGATACCCAGAATTAAGGGACTTGTTCAGGACTATGCAGCTAAGCAAATGAACCAGGATTTGAACCCAGAGCTGTGGACTCTCAAGCTAGATAGAGCTTCTTACACTCTACAGTGAGAGCTGGAGCAGGTGAGGCTGGCAATTGGGAGGCAATTGGGAGGCGTCCGTGGCACTGAAGGTGAGACATGATGAGTGAGGGACTTGGTGGTAGAAAAAGAGTAAGGAGGACCCGAGAAACTTCCCAGGGCTCAGTCTGTGGGATTTGATATGAGGGTGAGGGAGAAAATGGCCACATCTGGATGCTAATCTTAGAGACTCTCTCCTGCTGCCCTCTTCTCTCAGGCTCTCTGCCAATGCTTTTGTCATTCACTTTTTTTTTTGGGGGGGGGGGGATAGGGTTGGAAAGAAAGTTGGCAAGGGAGCTCTTGCATCTTTCCATTTATCCATTTATTTATTTATTTTGGGGTAATTGGGGGAAGGGGAACAGACAAGTTGCTGTCCTTCTGTTCTTCAGTCTAGTTGTGGAGGACGTCATTTCACTGGCCCATGTTGGCAACATAATTGCACTCTTCCCAGGTGAAGCAGATCAGTCACCGGCTTCTGGACAGCTGTTCACGGTGGCTCTTGGCAGCTCACACCAGCTGCCAGCCGCACATGGTAGCCTATGGCAGCCCACTGCAGCAGGGGCTGCAGCCTAGTCATTGCCGGTGACTCACGGCAGCCCAGCTCCAGGTTGAGCTGTTGTTCAGCATCTTAGCTGTAGAGGGCAGCGTCACTGGCCCTCATGTGGGATCTGAACCGGGGCCCTGTTGCTCAGAGCTTGTGTCCCAAGCCAGCTTTTAACCAACGCACCACTTGGCCGGCCCTCACGTTATTTATTATTATTTTTTTAAGATTTTTATTGGGAAATTGGGGGATGGGAACAGCGCTGGGGAATTGGGGGAAGGGGAACAGACAAGTTGCTGTCCTTTTGTTCTTCAGTCTAGTTGTGGAGGAC
>NW_017732041.1:729515-838370 GCF_001890085.2 Hipposideros armiger | reverse complement strand
CAACCCACTGCAGCAGGGGCTGCAGCCTACCCTGTCGCCGGCGACTCACAGCAGCCCAGCTCCAGGTTGAGCTGTTGTTCGGCATCTTAGCTGTAGAGGGCAGTGTCACTGGCCCTCACATGTGGGATCCGAACCGGGGCCCTCTGGCATTCCAAGCCAGTTCTTAACCATCGCGCCACTCGGCCAGCCCTCACTTTTTAACCAAGCTGCCTGGAGTAATGAGGAAGGCAGAGGTCCCAGAATGGAGAGGCTCAGATTTTAGCTCTGGACCTCTCATTACTGAGGCACATGACTCTACAGTTGTCAGACATTAAAGGCACAATGCCCACAGTTTAGGAGGCTCTGGGAAAACTGGAGCACATAATGCCAATGCCAGTGTATTTTGGTGGAGCCAAGAAACCAAATTGGAAAATTCTGGAAACTTATCTTAAGAAAATAAATACATAAAATCTATTTAATAATAGGTTAATGAATGAATGGATGAAAAATGAATAAATAAATAAAATCTCCACTAAAGTATCTACTGCAATGTTATTTATTATTACTTATAAATAAATAAATTAGTAAGAAATAAATTAGTAATTATTTAAATATCTGATATTAGGGAAATAGTTGAATAAGCTTTTGTTTATCTACCTGAAGAAAAGTCAGGTGGCCATTAAAAATAAAAATTATAAAGACTATGTGGCAACAAAAATAAAGTGCTGTTTCTCACATGAAGTGAAAGAAATTGATCCTAAATTCTATGCATCTACGATTAAAACTATTTAAAAGGTGATTGCATATGGACCAAGACTGTTGGCCCATAGGGAAGAACATAAAGGGTGTGTAGGGTGATTTTTTTCCCCTCTCTATTTCCCTTTCTTCTTGTTAAGTTTCTACAATAATAATTGTTTAATGAATTCAGTAATCTAAAACTGTGTGAATGACCCAATGCTTTTGACTAAAGGCGGCTTAAAATGTATAGCAGATGATTGGTTTTCCTGACAACAAAAAGGAAGGTGAATGGATGTTTTCAGGTGATTGGTGCATACTTTAAAATTTTCTTTTCCAATAGTGCTTTCAGTCAAGGGGAAGAAGGACTAGGCTACTGCTGGGGCCTGAGTTTGTACCCTCAGTGTCCCCCCTCTTAGGGTGGAGGCAGAGCAGGGACCGAATAATAGATGCCTGCTGTTTTTCTCTGTCCAGTACCCACTTTTCTTCCTTGGTAGTAGCATTTTTTTAAAACTTTTTAAAATTTTCTTTATTTTATTTTTATTTTTTTGGTAATAGCATTTTGATTTTCCTCTGAGAAACTATCCTTACCCCATTTCTGTGGCTGTAGGGCTGGGGACATGACCTAGGCTTGGCTAAAGTGAACACTGTATCATAGTGATTATTTTAAGGAGGGCATGTGATCCAAGCATATATGTCAGGTCTGGGAATTTTGGTGATGTAATTGTGAGAATAGCACTCCCTGCAAGCATGCTAAGTTGGAAGAATATAAGTTTGGAGGAGCTAAGGGCCATCTGTGCTGTCACATGGAGACACTGGAGGGGGGGTGGGGGGGGAAGAGAGAGAGAGAGGGAGAGAGAGAGAGAGAGAGAGAGAGAGAGAGAGAGAGAGAGAGGGAGAATAAGAATGGTGACATTGTTTGAGATCCTTGATCCAGCTGTTTTTGAATGTAATCATACCTTGAACTTCCTGCTTAGATGAGCCAATAGTTCTCTCTGTCTCTATAGCTCTGTTTTTCTTTCTGTTCCTCCCTCCACCCCCAGCCTTCTTCCCCTTCTCTCTCTTTTTTCCTTAATCCTGATTGAATTGGGTTCCTTCCACAGGCAACTCAAACTATGCTGTCTACAAAGGACATTGACTTTGCTGCACTCTCAGTCCAGAGGAGGCAGGAAAGTGACAGGTAGAAGGGACAGCTGAGAAGGAAGTGAGCCCTGACTCGGTCAGTGCAAAATCCTGGTTAACCTCGTATGCACCCTGGCAGGGGCAAGTCCATTTTGCACAGGGGAAAAGGCTTTGTTGGCAGGATGGTTACCGTCAAAGATGAAGGATGAGTGTGGGGACTTTGGGGATGTGTATTGGTGGGGGTGGGTGAGGTAATCCATATGGGTGAAAGGCAGATTTGAAAATGCAGGTAACTTTCAGTCAGCCTCAGAGCTTAGATCCCACAAATGATCAGCGGGTTTGCATGGTGTTTTTATTACTGCTCCTCTTTGATGGTTATTCCTGCATAATTATTGTGCTGTAGGTCTTGGAAAATTTCTTTGTACATTTAGTATCCGAAATGTACTATTTTTTACTTTTATTTTAATAATCATAAATATACTATTTCTTACTTTTAATAATCATAAAACTATTTCTTACTTTTATTTTCCTGCTTTTTTTACCTTCTTATTTCAAAGTCATCGTTTGACTGTTTTACGGTAAAGATCTGTGTGCAGTTTACATCAGTTGCTAAACATCTAAGAACCTGGTGCATATGTCATGAAGATGTGTTGCAGGGAGTGGGTAACTGCAATCATGGTTGGAATTTTCAGGTATGTAATAGGAAACTCTTTGCATAAAGAGAAGAAGAATGTGATTTCTGTGCACCTGTCTCATCAGGTGTGGGATGCCTAGTGTGGCGCGGATATGCACACCTGAATCCTCTCAGGAAGACACGGGGGCATTCGGAAAGTCTATGCAGCTGCTGAAAAGTTCCCTAATGATATGGACTGAATGTTTGTGTTCCCCAACATTTTTATGTTGAAATCCTATCACTCAATGGGATTGTAGTACCAGGTGTGGGCCTTTGGGGGGTGATTAGGTTATCAGGGGGTAAAAGAGACGCCAGGGAGCTCTCTGACCCTTGTACCTCCTGAGGACACATCAAGAAGACAAACAACAAAAGAACAAGAAAAACAAATGAAGAAACAAAATTCATAGACACAGACAATAGTTCAGTGGTTACCAGAGGGTAAGGGGGGAGGGGGGTGGTAGATGAGGGTAAAGGGGATCAAATATATGGTGATGGAAGGAGAACTGACTCTGGGTGGTGAACATACAATACATTATATAGATGATGTGTTACAGAGTTGTACACCTGAAACCTATGTAACTTTGTCATAAGTTACCCCAATTGTCACCCCAATAAACTTTAATTAAAAAAAAATCCATTGTCACCCCAATAAACTTTAATTAAAAAAAAAAAGAAGACAGCCCCCCCACCAGACACTGACTATGCTGGTGCCTTGACCTTGGACTTCCCAGCCTCTCAAGAAGTAAGAAATAAATATGTGTTGTTGAAATAATCCTGTCTATGGTATTTTTGTTATAGCGGCCTGAACAGACTATGACAGTTCTGTGTTGGTCATTTGCCTGCTTGTCCTCTGCCCTCTTTCCCACCAGCCTGTGTTCCTCTGTGGATGCCGGGTGGGCTCTAAGACCCAGCAGGCTGTTTCATAGACCCCTTACCACCTGACTCTGCTTAGGGTCTGCTCCTGCGAGGCACTGGCTGAGTGGGAGGGCAGGAGGAGAAAAGGGGCCCACACCCTGTTTCAGCTTCTGCCAGCTTTCCTCTAGCCACGGTGAGCTGCTACTGGATCAGGGTCTTCTGGCAGTTCCCGAACCTCCAAGGTGGAGCCTGTCTGTCGGTCCACCCACCAGTACCTGAGACCCTATGTGGTCCCAGAAAAATGGAGCTCCCCCAGGTTCTAGCCTCTTCTCTAAAGTCCTGGGCAACGTTAACTCTCTTTTTTTCTGGGAAAACCTTGTTTTCCCAGACTTAGGAGGGGCATAGGAGCTCAATCGTGTTCCTCACCTTCCCACCCTGTTAATATGTTGAAGTCCTAACTGCTAATACCTCAGAATGTGACTGTATTTGAAGAGAGGGTCCTTAAAGGGCTAATTAAGTTAAAATGAGGTCAACAAGGTGGACCCTAGTCCACTAGGACTCATGTCCTTATAAGAAGAGGAGGTTAGTACACAGACACACACACACACAGAGAAGACCATCTACAAGTCAAGGAGAGACACCTCAGAAGAAACCAACCCTACCAGCACCTTAATCTCAGACTTCTGACCTCCAAAACTGTGAGAAAATAAATTTCTGTTGTTTACGCCTCCCAATCTGTGGTGTTTTGTTAGGGCAGCCCCTGCATAGTTACACGTGGCATCTATCATTCTCTGGGCTAATCCACTGTCTCTGCTTTCTCAGCCCTCTCTATGTGGCCCATTTCCTAGAAAATTCCCCCTTTAAAATACCTGGAGTGGTTCATTTCCCTGACTAAAACACCTACTAAATATCCTAGGTGCATGTGTCCGAGGCCTAAAATCATTTTGGGAAAACACACTGATAAAAATGGGATGATGGTTGTTTTTTTTTAAAATTCATTAAGATATATTCTAGTTTTGTGCCTAATGTCAGGAGCGATTTAAGAAAAACAAAATGTTCACCACTGAAAACCAAACACATGTATTTATAATGCTGATTTTTCCCCCTTTGTTCCTAACCTGAGTGGGCCTTAAGTGTCCTTTGGTCAGCTTGCATTGAGGCCTGTGCCAGTCGTCGACAGAGTGCACACTAATTAAGTGGTTCTTCCGCTGGCTGTCTAAGCAGTTTTGGCTCAGTCCCTGCCCTTAGTTGGCAGTGCCTAATAAAAGCTGGCTGATGGGAGGATGATGTAGCCAAGTCTCAAAGGCCTCATCATGGACACACTTTGAGCCTTGCGACATGAGGTCAACTTTGCCACAGTCTTGCATCCTCACTGACTGGGATAACTAACTCCTTCCGGTTCCTTTAGGAATTCCCTCTGGTGTTGTCATCTCTAGAAAACTTTTCCTGATATCTTCCTGCTCTGAGAATGTGTTCCAGACTAGGTTCTCAGGATGCAACCTGGAATGACAGGGGTTTTACTGGGGACTGTACTTGGAAACAACACCTGTAAAGGACCAAGGAAAGCTGTCAGGGCAGAGGGAGGAGTTGACCTGCAGTGCAGGTGCAAGGCATTCTCAGCTGCCCCTGGGGCTGTGAGATGGAGATGGTGCCCAGGAGAGATCCAGTGAGGACCAGGAGCTGTGGGCTGCCCGGGGAGCAGGCATGATCTCTCAGCTAAGGCAGCTTTCTCCGTAGAGGGAGAGGGACACAGCTGTTAGCTGTCAGCAGGCACAGCTCCTGGCAGCTGCAGGCCGAGTGCCTCAAGGCAAAATGGGGATCAGGTGGCAACCCACAGGGTCTCCTTTGCTGATCTATTGAAAAGTCTCAGGGATTCAAGGTGCACGTTGCAGTGGATGGTGACAGTGCATTTACATGTGTGTCTGAGACTGTGGGCACCTCATGACACCATTTGTTGTAGTTCCAGCATCCAATGAAAACATGGCACAAAGTAAGCATGTGATATTTGTCCAATTTAGTGGAGGAAAGGTGTCTGTTACCTCATCATTGTGGTGGGCAGGAAGTTTCATGGGTCATGCGGCCCTCCAAAAACGGGATTTAGAAAATCTTATTTTCAGCCCCGCTCTGAAGAGGCTTTGTAACTTAGGCTCTAGAATTAAAACCCTGGAGGACACATTTTGGGCAAAGCAGGAAGCCTGACAGTGTGCCTGATGAATTGATCATCAACAGGAACAGAGAAACATATGTAGAAAATGGCTCTGCCCAGGAACACTGGGCAGTAATGGCCAGATGCACTCTCTGCATTGTGTTCCCCTCAGCCATTGGGTTTCCACAGACTTGACTCAGAGGCTAGCATTCATGGGGAGCGTTTGTTCAGGGGCCCCTGCTTCCAGCAGGCCCCAAAATCAATAAGCTATTGACTTACCACGGGAGTCAGGTAAGAAAAAGAGTTGAAAGGCAGCAACATCAACAGGAAATAAAACATTTTTATTGAATATCTGTGTAATATGTTAAGTCATTTTTTAACAACAATCAGAAAACTACTGGGGAATTCACTACACGAAGTGAAACAAAATTTAAACCACCTCATCAAAAATGAAGGTAAAATACAGCTAAAGGAGTTGGCTCGTGGGCCACGAGCCGTATGGCAGAAGAAAACACCCCAACATTTCTACAAGATACAGAGAAAACCCACACAGAGAAACACTCAAGCAGGCAGTAAATATACACAAAGGCAACTAGGATCTTTCTAGAGCGTCAGGTTCTAATACTTTACACAGCTTTGTCAGAAAGGTACATGTGGCTTATCTGAGGATGAATCTTGGTCTCAAAGCAGGTTCGGTCACTGACTTGTGAAAGGTGGCGTAGTACCAACTAATTCTATGGTGACAATATCCCATGTCTGGCAGTGTTGGAAGAGAATGCGTTAGTAAGTACTTTAATGCAAGAAAGAATGCGTGTTTGGCAGCTCGAACCTGCTTGTTTTAAAGTGTTTCAGTGTGAAAAACTGAAAGCTGAATACAGTGAAATTAAATGTCAATTTCTGGCATTTAAGGAATTTTAAAAAGTCAGTCAACTCCCTCTCTGGTGGGGTTTGGTCCTTTAAATTGGAAAGATTCTCATTTGACAACTCTGTGCAAACTGATACTTAATCTCACATCATGACGTGTGCATTTTCTGTTATCTATGTTTTTTTACAAAAGCGTGGACCATCCACCCAAGAGGGGGATCTTATTCTTGTTCTGTCCTTGGTGTCTGTCCCAGTTCTAGAGTTTGCTGTGATGGGGCCGAAAGGTCAAAGAGCTTCCCTTTTCTTGGACGAGGCAAGAATAATGACAGGAATTCTAGTGTTGTTTGGAAACTGCCCATGTTCGATGCCTCCCATCAGCCCTTTTTTGAATTCTCTTTGAGTTTTTTTTTTAATGTGGCATGATGCCCTCAAGTCTGAACATCAGGCTACTACTTAGTTTTCCTCCATTTTGTATTGATATTTGTGAAGATCGACCTTCACTTCAGAGCATCACCACTCTCTGTGGCCTAGGGAGTTAAAATGGGCCACAGACGTGAGTGGGAGAATAGACTGGATGCAGTGTGAGATAACAGGCTGCCTTTCCACAGAGGGGTTGTCTACCATCGTGCGGAAAAATATGGAATATTGCACAGTGCTTGACAAAATGCTGTGTGTTCCTCCCCAGTCGGTGAATCTCTCTGGTCCTATGCATAGCTTTTCAGTTCTGAATTGGTCCTGTGTAATGAGAACTGTTTGTGCTACACACACCTTGGGCAGTGCAGTAGAAGGGAATGGCAGTATTGTTTACAATATCACTACGGAATAAATTGAGTGCTATCCACTGAGGAAACTACGTGTCTAAGCACACACGGCAGTCACAGTGTTACACAGAGCAGTCCTTGAAGACGCTTATGGAATGACTAGTAGCTTCATAATAGTGCCATTTACTACATAATAACATTGAAAACATTTAAAAACTCCTCCTACATCAAGCATCTAGAATACATAAGAGGTTGCTTCAGTTTTCTAGAACTTGTTCTTGGTTTTTGTTTCACCTTTTTTTTTTAAAGGACAAATTAAAACTTAGGTAAGTAAAAAGAGCATATAAAAAGATCACTAGCTGTCTGTTTTGGCTTAATTGAAGTGCATTTCAGAACTATATGGCTAATTGTTTATTTTTTTTTCATCTTCTGATGGGATTACAATACTGTCTGTTTACCACAAAGTAATTTTGTGTAATAAGCACAGATTGCTGTGTTAAAAATATTCTGCATTCCTCCTAATCTGGTTTTGTATAATAAAATATTTTGTTACAAAGTCTAGTGTGCAAACCTTTTCAAATTATTAGAGGTGTGAAGTCTGGCATAGAATTCACAGGATGCAAGTTTTGTATAAAGGTGATAATGGAGAGCTACTTTTTTTTTTTTCAAATAGTCAGGCAATATTTCAGAAATGCTGCCTTCTCCCGTCTGCTTCTTCCCCCCACCCCATCCCTAAACAAATGCACACACCACGCACGCACACACATGCACACTCACACGCGCACATACACGCGAACACCATCCTGTTGTTACTCTATATGCAGTAATAGGAAATCATTAACTCCTGTTCAGGTGCTTCTTCAAGTGTAAGAGCGAAGCCCTGATTTTAGCTTTGTAAATATATACAGACAGGTGCTATTCTGTTTTGTGGCTATGCTTTCTGGAGACCAGATCATACGAATGCTGCTCAGATTCATACTTAATTTGCCTGTGAAGAAATTATACAAAATTGGATTCACCCACCAAGGATGTGGTTGTAAGTGTATCTTGGTACTCAAGTGATGCGATAGAAAGCTCAAGTTTAAGTTGTCCTTTAAGATGTCAGTTTCACTGTACTAGTGCCTTACAAGTTGATATTTTTGCTGGAATGCAGACGATACTCTATTTACCGTATAATATATTATCAGCTCTCCTATATCTCAGTCAATTTACATAGTTTAAAATAGAACATCTTATTAAAAACATCTAGATATACACAGATTAAGAAACGCTTACGACATACAAATACACAAACTAGAAAGAAATCTGTAGCATACTGGTATATACAACAGTGTGATACAATAAATAATTTCAGTCATGCTCTATCTACACATCATATTGCTTAAAAGAAGAGTAGATTTGGAGGGCAGTGGTATGAGGAAGGGCTCAGGGGCTCTCTACGTTTAAATTTGTGCAAATTAAAACAGGATTCGACGTACCACTGAATTGTGTTAGGAACGCATGGCTGGAAAAATGAAAGGACCCATCTTACTGAGGTATTTACAGATACTGGCTAAAGAGCACTATGTGGGCAAATGCAGAAAGGCTTTTTCCTTTACTTCTTGACTGCCAGCATGGCATCAACTTCCTCTTCCACCTGTAGGGTGTGCCACTGGGCGATGGGTCGCCGGGGGTTGGCCAGCATGTCTGACCAATGTCGCAGCTCTGCCCCGGTGCTGTTGTAGCCCACGAAGACCTTGCCGATGGCATCGTTCTTGCCGATCTTGTCATAGTCCAAAACAGTTACCACCACTTGCACTTTCTGAAAGAGCATACAAAATAAAATAGTAGACCGTCAGCTCTAGAGATCCCGCCCTATTGCAAAGCTTCCTTGAGACGTAACCAATCGGAAATAAGAAGAACCAATCTCCAAAGACCAGGACAAGGCTGAAAGTGACTTGACTATGAAAACCTGAGCCATCCCTATTTCGCCATTATTACGTCATCATCGCCGTTATCGTTGTTGTCCTCATCACCTCCTTAACATCTTCAAACTACTCAATAAATGTTAGTTTTTATTCTGTATCTGGCACGATTCTCAATCTTTTACATGAACTACTCAGTTATTTCTCACAATAGATCCTATTAATATTGCCGTTCTATAGAAAGATGCTGAAGCTCAGAGAAGTTAAGTAACCTGCCTGAGATCACATGAGGAACGAGTGGTTTGGTTTTCAGAGTCCGTGCTGCCAACCAACACACTCTGCTGTGTCCATTGTACTCATCTCTAAACCCATTTGTTTCAATTGTCTCATCTGTGAAATTTCTGACATTGGTACTCAGACCATTTCTTTTTTGGGTTACAATTCCCAAAGCAACCATGTACTGCAATCCCATTTTAGGGGAAAAGAGCCAGCATTTTACATAAAACTAATATAGAATTTCAGCTAATCACAGAATGGTTGTGAGTATAAAATGTGAGAGTAGGGTGAAAGTCTTTAAAAAGTAGTAACTAAGTAAAGATACATTCTCTCATTCATACATTCCTCCAATAAACATTTATTAACTACAGTGATGCCACTGACATCAAATGCAAATAACCGTTTAGGCCACATAGGATTTATTTCAATGATTCCATTAGGTTTTGGGGTTTATTTAATAACTCCGTTTTTGAACTGAACTGATGAAAGCAAACCCATACCATTACGATATGAAAGAAACACTTTTAAAAAACACACTTTAGTTCTGCTTCCTAAGGGATGAATTTGCTTAGTTAAAATATGCAATGGCTCCAATCTAGAAATGGAGTGCAAGGATAAAGGAAGAGAGGAAAGTAGAACGCATAACGTTTGGTGGCCAGAGTTAAAAAGAGCAGGACATGTAACGACAGAAGCCAGAGACAACTGGAGCTCCAGCTGGGTTCTGCCCCTTCAGTGCACGGTGTACTCCATGGGCGGCATTCCTGCCCCAATGTGTGGGAGGAGGTGCCCAGGTACAGTTTCAGATCAGACAATGATCACTTCTTAAGGTAGAATGTAGAATGTAAAATGCCACACACTGGCAAGAAAGGAAGCAGACTACTGTTATCCCTTGTGCAACCTTAGATTGATTCCATTGTCAAGGGAATACCTATCCACTGGGTGGTATTTGGAACTGAGAACAGACTCAGCTTGGTGCTGAGACCTTTTGCCATGAGAATTCATCAGGATGCATCTATATTGCAGGGAAGTGGGGGCGGGACATCCGGGACATTGTGAACAAAGATAACAAGGGTTTTTGGAGGTTGGAGTGAATGGTTGGAGAGAGTTTTGATTATTCATCTAGGAATGTATTGGTTAGTAGCCTTCAGGACAGAATATCCCTATGAAGGCCTTGGATTCATTTTTCCAGCTGCATATGTAGTTTATACACATTTTTTTGGGGGGGGGAGGGAGGAAGATTGCAACATTTTCATGTGCTTTTGGAAATTAGCATATTTTGCTTCTCTTATATTTCATAGTGATAGAGACAGAAAGACAGATAATCTTATAACCTCAAGATAAAGGAAACCTAAACCCCTATTAGAGCATGTAAAATGCTCAATTATTTTCTCTAGGGAGATGAAAAGACAAGGAAAGCGGCTTCCTGGGGTGAAGATGGGGGCGGGAAGAAAAGAACAGAACAAATTGACTCGGGAGCAGGGGAAGAGGGATGCAGTCAAAGGCTTGCTCGTTATTTCTGTGCCTGATGTACTCTATATGGGGCTCAGGCTCGCTCTCTCCGGACAAAGTGTTCTCTCCTCCAAAATGCTGCCCCAGAAACCTAGCATATGTCTTGTTTTCAATGTGCTTGATATTTGCATTTGCTGCAATTTATAGTTGAAAAGGGACATTTACTATTTTTTTTAAAGGTACAGACATGTAACTCAAAGAAGGTTTACAACAGGATTTTTCATCTCCATGTGCTGCCTTGTGTTGTTTTGAGGAATTAAGAAACAAAATGCCAGGAGGTGTTAGTTTCCATAGGAAGGAGATGTTAGAATTCAAAAGGGTTCACTGAACAAATATTGCGAAATCAATCATTGCAGCAGATTGAGTGTCTTAGGGATTTGCCAGTGGGTCTAAAGCAGTGAGCTCACTGGTTCGGGCTAGTGAACAAGTGATTGCAGACAGGGAATCAGTGTCCTCTGCAATGTCATTTACTTATATAACAGCTGCTGAAAGTAGATAAGTATGTGCAATTTGTTGCCATGTATGTGAAAAAGGTTAGAAAAAAAAGCATGAACTAATATGAGGATGGTGAGATTACTGATTTTTAAGAAACTGCCCTATACAATACAGTAACTACCAGCCACATGTGGCTGTTCAAATTTAAATAAATTAAAATGAAATCAAGTTCCTTGATCACATTAGTGACTGAAGTCTCATTACCCACAAGTGGCAGGTGGCTACCGTTATGGATAGCATGGATGATAAACATTTCCATCCCCACAGAGTTCTTTCTATTGGACAGTGCTGATTTATAGATTGCTTTAATCTTATCATTAGATCCATTTTCTAATAAAATGTTAATTTGAAAAAGAGACAACATCAGCATTGTGAATAATAATGATGGGAACCATTTACTGAATGTTCTTATGTGCTTGGCACTGTTCCCAGTACTTTTATATGCATTATCTTACTTTATGTTGATTGTTATTATCCCTATTTTATATTGAGGAAATTCTAAACCTCAGTTTTCTTATATGTAAAATTGGGGTAATAATGGAAACTCTTTCACAAAGTTATTATAAGGATTAAATGAGATTATGCATGGAAAGTGCTTAATTTGGGTCTAGGCACTAAATAAATATACAATAAATGTAGCTACTACGTTAGCCTTCTTCATGAAATAAAGGTGTGAATCATTCATAAAATACTATATTCTAAGAATAGATTAGAAGTAAAAATATGCAACTAACGAGGGTTTGCTGACTTTTGTTATTCTGGACCTTCAGAAGGTTCCAGGTTGTGTAGTCGTGAGGCCTCCCCTTCATTTCTCCTTCAAATTACTGGCAAATGTTTATATTACTCAAAAAATGGACCCACATGAATTATTTAATAAAACAAAAGTAGTGTTGCTTTAAACAATATGACTCTCTGATATCTATTAAAGATTAGTAAGAAATAGCCCATAATTATTGGATGTAAATTTTGGATTCCAGTAGTTTCACTGGAAATGAGGTGAGGAAACATTCAATGTATTTAAAAATTACTAAAAGATCATATACTGTCATATGTAGCATCCTATTTTAACCACAAGTTCTTTTAATAGAATACTTCCTACCATAACAATTTTTATCTAGCAAATTAAGATTCCATCTTTACAAAAATATCCATCCACTCCAACTCAGAAACAGGAAGCTGAATTTAAACAATTAAAAATACAACTAAGCCTATTTTTTAAATTGTGAATTGTCTTTTAATAATAAAAGATTAAAGATGCATATTTAGCACCAACCAAAATATTTCTCTTACCTGTTTTGGTTTTTTTTTTCCCCCCCGCTATAAAGATGTGATAAGGAGAATTACATATTATGGCCTGGGAGTAAATAGTGAAAGCTCATTTGCTCTTGGCCTTCTACTCTTTGTGAATGTATTTATTAGGTTAGCAGAGTTGTTCTGTTGATTTGCTTTTTCCTACTTTACTTTTGCTCAACAGAATGCCAGCTGTTTGGGGCTGATGATTTAGCACATCCTGTGCTGTATGTTTTATCTTTTTCTTCTTGATTAGCTTGAGCGTCAAATGTGCATGACAATAAGAATAGCAATTCTAATGGAAGACACGTGCCCTGATGATTTACAAGGCCTGTGTGCTTAATTTATGTGGTTTGAAGAGATGAAGTTGGATGGGAAGAGACAATTGTGTTTGACATTACCTGGATTTGCTCAAAGGGTACTTCAAAGCTGAATGACTCATTGTAGTAGGGGTTAAGTGTGTTCTTTTTAATTGTTGTCTTTTTCTTCTTCAGCCTCTTGCCGTTCTGCATCAGATGAATCTTCACATAAGGATCTGAAAAACAGGAACAAAAACTTGAGGAGATCAGAGACACATATTTTAGATTCTAATTGAGCTTATAAAAAGACCAAGTCTTCCCAACAGGAAAATAATTGTATGGCATATATTTAGTACTTTTAGCATTCATATTTTTTTTTGGGGGGGAGGGAAAAAGTGTGTTTTTTCCAGGACCCTCCAAGTCAAGTAGTTGTTTCAATCTAGTTGTGGAGGGCACAGCTCAGTGGCCCAGGATCGAACCAGCAACCTTAGTGTTATGAACACGGTGCTCTAACCAACTGAGCTAACCGGCTACCCCAGCATTTCATATTTAATTGAAAGATTTAAAGTAACCTATGGGCCATACTTTTTGCCATGGTAGCATTAATATTTATAGTTGGATTTAGGAGAGGAGAGCAGTGGTGTGTTGGTAAACCAGCTCTTTAGGCAAAAACAGACTTGACACGTAGCATTTGCCAATGTCCACGGTATTGACACTCTCAGGATAGCTGGTTTCAAGCTACTAACAGTGTAACAACTGGCTTGCTAAATTCCTGAACATTTAACAATTGGCCCTTGTGAGCTGGCAAAGACTGGCTGCAGTGTACCAGTGTATAGGAATAACTCTCGATAGAGAGAGGACAAAAGAGCCATTTCATTCATTCATTTATTCATTTACTCAATCAATGCCAATTAGGCCTTAGGGATATAGTAATGAACAAAACAGACCGTCCTTGTGTGCAGGGTGGAACTTTAGACTTGTGGGGGAAATAGACAATAGGCTTGTAAAGAAAAGAAATGCCTATGAAATTATAAGTTGAGAAGACTGCTGTAGAAGAGCAGAATAAAGATCTGATAGAGCCTACCAGCATCAGAATGATGGACCTAAGATGGGAATGAAACTCTTAGATCACTCAGGTAAGGCCTCCTTGTGGAGGTAACATTTAAACTGGGATATGAATGTTGAAGGGCGTGGGTGTGGAGAGATGATTCAGGAGCTGTGCCTGAATGTCCCCTAGGTAGACTGTGTAGAGAGAGCTTCAAGGGTTCAGGGAAGAAGAAGCCATTACACACAGAGGTAAAATGAGAAAAGGAGCAGAAAGGTTCCTTTAGCAGTTTTCTCCAAACCCCATTAGGTAACAGTAAAGTAATAAGTAAGTCACTGGAGAGGTGAGATTATTTTCATTTACAGTTCTCAGTGCTAATGGATGAGTAACAGATATACTTTTGGGTCACCAAGAACCAATGCCCAAAATCTCTCTACTGTTTTCTTAAACATTTTCCTGCTTCATATGTAATGCATCTTCGTTATAAAAAAAAATTAGGAAGCAATGATAAACAACAACAAAAAGAGAAACATTTAAATCATCCATGATTTTACTCCCTTAAAGTAACCACAGCTAAGCCTTCCGAAATGTCTTTCCTCTCTTTCAGAACATGTAGAGCTGGGAGGAACTTGACAGATAATCTCGTCTACCCACATATTTTTAGAAGACAAAACTGCAGACCAGAAAATGTTGTTTTTATTCCTCCCTCCCTATTAGTAGAACATAACCCCTGAAAGACAGAAATTTGTTCTCTGCCATATTCACTGTTTGAATTTACTAAACAGTACCTGGGACTGTTCAATTTTTGTTGAATGAATAAGTGGAACTTCTTTAGGCTCCCATAATCTGAGTCACCTTACTCTCAGTCCTGTCTGCTCATTGCCCCAAAGCCCACATGACTTGGATATGTGTAGTTTGGGGTTTTGTTTTGTTTTTGGTTTTAATGCTACATCCAGTCAAGGAGCTTGTGGTGAAGATTTTCATCAGAATGAAGAATACCTTTAAAAACCAGACCTAGAGATGGGAAACCAGGTCTGCCAACTAAATATAGCTTGCCAGTTAAAAAAAAACACAATTACTGCAAATAATTGCAAAGGAAGGGAAAATATGGCCTTAAAAATTTTTTTTTTAAATTTTGTTCTTTTTTACTGATCATCTATCTTGCTGTTCATAGCAAAGGTTGATTTTTGGTCCAGAGGCCTTGCTTGCTTTTGAAGTTCCTGGGCTTCTCCATCCCAACCCCTTGTACGTCTACCCAATGGTGACGTCTCCAGGGGCTCCTTGGCACTGACTAATACTCAAATACTAAATACTCCAAGTCAATGTTTCTGCCTCCTGTTTGTGTGTTGAAACTTCAGCCTAACTAAGGCACACGTTTCCTAAAAAAAAGCACAATGACTATTTATTCATTTAATACAAGTCAATGACAAGGAAATTCCTTTTGCGTCTGCCATTTGAGGAAGCAGATTAGAAACCCAAGAAAATTTTGGATTTCAGTATGAACTCTGATGTGATGTGATTAATGCCTTGGGGAGAACAAGGTTCTCTAGAAAGGGCGATCAGCCGAGTCCTCACTGAGGAGGCCAGGTTTGAGCTGAGGGACGAATGACAGGAAGGAGGCAGCCATTTGACAACGTGGTGGAAGCCTGCACCTGCCCAAAAGAGCAGCACACATGAAGGCGCTAAGGTGCATGGGCTTTCGCGTGTATGTGGAACAAAAAGAAGGCAAGGGGAGAGGGGTAGGTGGCGAGATCAGAGGGGTAGCTCTGCTCACCTGCGACTTTCATAAGCAAACTCTGCCTATTCTGACAATGATTCAGAGGTATTCTATCATTTCATGATACTTAAAAGAGCGGACGGAGAGCTAGAAGAGAAGCAGGCTTGGACCTGTCATGAACAGGTGGTATCGTCTCTGCCTTTGCATACATACTTTGGATACATACTTTGGAGGCAAAATTCCTTCCCATCATGCTCATGACCAAAGCTGACACTAACTCAGAGATCCTATTCTTTTTTCATGCAGCTTCATCGAGCTATACTTGACATAACATTGTGTAAGTCTAAGGTGTACAATGTGATGATTTGATGTGCGTATGTCTTGTGAAGTGATTAATAAGCTTAGTTAACACATCCATCACCTCATGTAATTACAATTTTTTGTGTGTGTGTGTGTGTGGTGAGAACATTTAAGCTCTACTCTCTTAGCATCTTTTAAGTATAAAACATAGCATTGCCAATTGTAGTCACCATGCTATATATTACATCCCAAGATCTTTTTCATCTTATAACTGGAAGTTTGTACCCTTTGGCCAACATGGCATTTTCCTCATGCCCCCATTTCCTGGCAACTACCACGCTACTCTCTTTTTATGAGTTTGGCTTTTTTCATAGATTCCACATATCAGTGAGATAATGCAGTATTTGTCTTTTGCTGTCTGACTTATTTCACTTAGCATAAAGCCCTCAAGGTCTATCCATGTTGTTGCAAATGGCAGGATCTACTTATTGTTTTGTGGC
Source organism: Hipposideros armiger (assembly GCF_001890085.2). Classification (NCBI taxonomy): domain Eukaryota; kingdom Metazoa; phylum Chordata; class Mammalia; order Chiroptera; family Hipposideridae; genus Hipposideros; species Hipposideros armiger. Next base: position 821,900 of record NW_017732041.1, on the reverse strand, counting down.
TGAATAATATTCTATAGTGTGTGTGTACGTGTGTGTGTGTGTGTGTGTGTGTATTCACATTTTTTAATCCATTTATTCATGGATGGGCACTTAGTTTGTTTTCCTCTCTTGGCTATTGTGAATAATGCTGCAGTGAACATGGGGACTGCAGATATTTCTTCAAGATAGTGATTTCACTTCCTTTATATACCCAGAAGTGGAATTGCTGGAACATATGGTAGTTCTATTCTTAATTTTCTGAGGAACCTCCATACTGTTTTTCACAGTAGCTGCACCAGTTTATATTGTCACCAATAATGCACACGAGTTCCCTTTTCTCCACATCCTTGCAAGCACTTACTATCTCTTATTTTTTTAATGATAGCCATTTTAACAGGTATGAGGTGATATCTCATAGTGGTTTTGATTTGCAGTTCCCTTATGACTAGTGATTTTGAGCACTTTTTCATGTATTTGTATGTTTTCTCTGGAAAAATATCTTTTTAGAGCCTTTGCCTATTTTTAATTGAATTATTTGGTTTTGAGTCCCTGCCCCCCCCCTTTTTTTCTTTTGAAATGTATAAATTCCTTATATATTTTGGATATTAACTTCTTATCTGATACATGGTTTGCAAATATTTTCTCCCATTCCATAGGTTGTTAGAGGTCTTATTCTTTATCAGCTTTTGTGCTTGGGTAAGTCTTGACTGTGTAAGGCTGGTATGTTATGTACCCAAGGTGGGCATATTTGAGGGTCTCCTTGGTCCAGGTATCTGAAGTTTTTGATTGCCTCTCCATTTTCTCCAGTCTTCTTCATTTGCATTTGCTCCTTGATTGGCTTGATTTCCCAAGTGTCCTCTAGTTCTTTCATTGCACCGAAGTCTTGTCCTAAATTCTGCTTCTTTGGAGATGGCCCAAATCCCTTGATTAGTTCACTAGTAACTTCTTCTGAGATCTAGACCTTACTCCTATCTTCTTAACTATGGCTGAGTCTTCTAAATGGAAATAAACCCTCCTAACTGAGCCACACCCATGCTATAAGGATGCACATTTTACAGTAAGGGTCACCTCTTTTGCTAAGTAGAGCTCTGTATAATTAAATTTGTTCTGTTTTAGGGGCTGTTTCATAAAGCAAATCATCATCAATTCAGAATTTCTTGGTGGCTTAGAAGTCCTGGTCCTTGCATAACAGGACATAATTTTATGGAAATGGCAAAACAGGCTGTAATGAGACTCATTAAGGTTTAGCTTTTCCTGACTACAACAGCTGGACCCCATGTGTGGCACCTAAACTTCCACTAGGTCTTTGTAAACATGTAAATAGCACGGGGAAATGTGTGAGCTATAAAATTAGGCCATTGTCCTCAGGGATTTCATTTCTCTATGGCTTCATCGCTTCATCCTGTTCCCAAAAGAAGCACTATGGACCACTTCATCCTTGAGATAACGACCCTTCTTCAACAACATTTAGATAATCCCTGTTGCCACTGAAACAAGTACAAGACTTGGGGCACTTTGCTTCTTTTATTTGTTTAACTTATCTTAAAAAAAAGGGATAGGGTCTCTTTGTTTTTCTAACTTTGGTAGAAAGGAAGGCCTCTTTTCTGAGGTCTTATCTAGTCTCTCATCATGCATGACTGTAACTTTCACTTCTGGAAAACAATGGACTGGACTCAGAAGGAAGGTTTTTCATTCCCAGTAACAAACTGCAGGTACAGTGAGTAAAGATTCATCACCTCATTTTGGATGATTTTCAGGTTTATGGTTTGGTTTCATTATTGATGTAGCGTGGCTACCCTTCAGTAACCATTTGTCAGGCTTTTTTTTTTTTTTATCTGCAATCAGTTTAACTGGACTTTATCTCCTTTCTGTCGTAATAACTGTTATGACTTAGAAGTTTTTCAGGGCACTGTAATGAATCACCCTCAAACTTTTATATGTTGACAAGCCTTTTTAATATACAAAATTGGGGTTTTTGTTCCTACCGTTCTTAATTATGGCAGGGTGAATAATAGCTCCCCAAAAGAATGTCCACATTCTAATCCTCAGAACCTGTGAATATATTAACTTGTACGGCAAAAGGGACTTAGCAAATGTGATGAAAGTTAAGGATCTGGAGATGAGAAGATTATCTTAGATCATCAAAGATGGCCTGATGTAATCATGTGAGTCTTTCAAAATGGAGACCCTTTCCCGGCGGTGCTCAGAAAGACTTGTGGCAATAGAAGAAGGGTCAGAGACATGCTACACTGCTGGCTTTGAAGATGGAGCAGGGGGACCACAAGCCACAGAATGCCGGTGGCCTTAGAAGGTGGAAAAGGCAAGGGAATAGATTCTCACCTGGAGCCCCCAGAATGCAATGCCACCCTGCTGACACATCGATTTTAGCTCAGTGATACCTGTGTCAGATTTCTAACCTTCAGAAATATAAGATACTAAATGTGCTGTTTTTAAAACTAAGTTTGTGGTAGTTTATCAAGGCAACAGCAGAAAATGAATACAACTAAAGTTGAAGAGAGGGTTCTTCTGTTTATCTTTCAAGGTTTGAGGATGAGGGTTAAATTTAAATAGATCTAGAAAATGAACTTTTGGAAATAATTGATATTCTTTCCAATCTCCTAAAAATGATTACTCAGTTCTTGAAAGCAAAAATCTTCCAATAGTTTATCTTTTTAATTAAAAAATTGTTAACTAGAGCATACAATCAAAGATGAATAGTTATGTGCAGATGTTTCAGGATTCATGGTAAAATTCATGAAAATGGATGAAATGTTAGCTGAGAATAATTTGTAAAGTAAGATCTATCATAAGATTTAAGATAATATTCCTTTATATTTGTAGAGTACTTTAAGGTTATAAATGTTTTAAGTTTTTTTATCATCTCCTTTAATCTTTACAACAACCCCAGTGAGGAAACTGGGGTTCAGGAAGGCTGTTCCCCCCCCCCAACCAATCAGACCAGGGTCTTCTGACTCTGAATCTCTTGCTCTTTGTGATATGCTGGGAAAACAATTTAGTATAGAGTTTATAAGCACAGTCTCTGGAGCCAAACTAACTCAAATCTTGGGTTTGCCACTAGCTATGCTGTCTTGGACAAGTTATTTAAACTCTTTGTGCCATAGTTCCTTCAACTTCAATTGGTGAGAATGATAACTAGCTCATAGGGTTGTGAAGGTTAAATTGAGTTACCACATGGAAAGTGCTTCAAAGCGTGCCTGGCATATGTTATTATTAACTGTTATCAAAGTTTTGTGAAAGGAATGACATCTACATCAGCATCTACATATCAGACTCCCCTCTAACTCACTTTCCTGAATTTGTGTCCACCGTTAGCAAGTGGGGGAAAGTCTTTCCATTTCCTGCAGAAGTAAGCCAAGCTGCCCCAAGTGCCAGATTTCTTCCAAAAAGAAGTACGTATGTCCTCTCTAAGCAACTGGGTCACTAATGAAGAATTTAATGAAGAATTTAATCATGAATGAGATGAAGGAGAAAGGGAGAGTCTCATTCATTATGCATGCATGCATGTATGAGGTGGTCCTGAGGTGTGAGATGGGAAACTAATTCAACATCTTATACAGTTTTCTCCCACTCCTGAAGTCAGTAGATTAAATTACACAGAGCTGAAGAGTTAAACTTGAGAGTTCCAAGTGTAAACTTATTACTGAGGCTGTAGGATAATGTGAGTCAAAACGATGATTTATTGAGCTTTCTTTTCAGATATGGAGGCCAGCTCATGTTGACACACTTAGGCATATTATGTATAAAGCATCTATTTTCCTTATGCTGATTAAAATGAGGAAACCAAAGAAAGAAGCTTTTAAATTGGTTGTTGTTGCTGCTGCTGGGGATAGGGTAATACCTATTGGTTATTGGAAAAGGGTAATATCTATACCTCATCCCTTATTTTCTGTTAATTCCTTTCCACCATGAGAAAATTTTAGTCTTGTTTCTTCCTTCTGGTTTCCACCTAGCCTTAGAACTCCTCCTTTCTTTTTTTTACTGTTTCCTATCCAAAGTGGGGAATAGGAAATCATTGTATTACAGCTCCAGTGATTTGATTTGCTGTCTTTTATTGTACGTCACCACCAAATCCGTGAGACTTGGAAGCACTGACTACGCCATGTGAGGATCCCAGGGTCCCAGGATGATGACCAGACAAATGCTTTGGTCTCCATGGCCATTTTCAGGGATCAGGATATAGACCTCATTTGACAGCTTTTGTGATTGCTTGGTCAGTTCCAGCGTAGGAGCTGGAACGACAATTTTACAGCTCTGCCAGTGGGTAGCTCCTTCTGAATATAATTCATGGATGACATAGCCTAGGGTCTGGTATCAATATTTTAGTTTATTTTGTCCTTATTTGACATTAATTTTGAGTGGAAATCCTCTCACATAAGTATCCCATATTAATTGGTAGGAATTTCCTTTCTGAAGGGTTTCTTCCAATGACCAATTCCTAGGAGGCTGATTTAGCCCTGATGCTCCGATATTTAGCTCTAGAATGAGTGAGCTATCACTCCCCGCTGTCCTTCAGGCACTGCATCCCATCCCACTCACCTGCCTCTGATATTCCCTGGATAAAATTAATCTGACATCCTCTTTCGGTCAGGGAGTAAGAAAGGTGATGACATATATGTGCCCCTATTTTTCTATTGTTTCAGTTACCATCCTTCTCTACCATCTACCATGCTGTTCAAAGGCTTGGCTGATTTGGTGACTTTGTTATGGGGGTGTTGGAAATGGGGAGGTTGGGTATGGCAATCAAAATAAATCCTAGAAGTTCTCTCTATTCCAGATTATTATTATTATTATTATTATTGTTTTAGCTTAAAATTTTATCTGGTGTAATTTTTTAAAATTAAATTTATTGGGGTGACAAAGGTCAACAAAACTACATAGGTTTTTCAAGTGTACAATTCTGCAATACATCATCTATCTATCACATTGTGTGTTCTCCACCTAGAGTCAGGTCTCCTTCCATCACCATGTATTTGACCCCCTTTACCCTCTTCTCCATCTCCCATCCCCCCTTACCCTCTGGTAACCACTAAGCTGTTGTTTTTGTCTATGAGTTTTTGTTTCTTTATTTGCTTGTCTTGTTCCTTTGTTGCTTTCAGTTTTATATCCCACATATCAGTGGAATCATATGGTTCTTGACTTTGACTTATTTCCCTTAGCATAATAATTTCAAGGTCCATCCATTTTGTCGCATATGGCATTATTTCATCTTTTTCTTATGGCAGAGTAGTATTCCATTGTGTATATATACCACATCTTCTTTATCCAATCATCTATCAAAGGTCACTTTAGTTGTTTCTATGTCTTGGCCGCTATAAATAACACTGCAATGAACATCGGGTACATATATCTTTACAGATAAATGTTTTCAGATTTTTGGGGTAGATACCCAGGAGAGGGATTGCTGGGTCATATGGTAATTCTATTCTTAATTTTTTGAGGAACCTTCATACTGTTTTCCATAGTGGCGATACAAATTTACATTCCCATCAGCAGCATATGAGGGTTACTTTTTTCTCCATAACCTCTCCAGATAATTGTTGATACCACCTTAGCTGGCATTGTCCACTTTTTATGGACTAAATGTTTGTGTTCTCCCAAAATTTATATGTTGAAACCCTAAACCCCACTGTGTTGGTATTAAGAAGTAGGATATTTGGGAAGGAGTGGTCATGAGGGTGGAGACTTATAAGAAAGTATATGAGAGAGATGATTTCTTTGCTGTGTGAGGATGCAATGAGAAGACAGTTGTAAACCAGGAAGAGAGCCTTCACCAAGAACCTGGCCAGGATGGCACCCTGATCTCACATTTCCAGCCTTCAGAAATGTGAGAAATAAATGCTTGTTGTTTAAGCCACTCAGTCTATGGGATTCTGTTATAGTAGTTTAGCAGATTATATAATGCAGATTATATAATAGCACTATTTTTGCTAAATATTCCCTTGTTTCCTTCTTTTTCTCTTTGAACATGAGCTGACCCTTCTTTATTTTCTTCTTTCCCTTCATCTGCCCCAAGACTCTCAGACATATTTCATGAGCTTAATCACATTTGCTATTATTTTAACATGTAATAGGATTTTTCTCTATATTACCTTTCTCCAATGTTCCACAATGCAACCTTATGCTCCAATATAATTGCTACTTTGGTTAAGCAAAGTGTCTAGCCACAGAGTCTGGTGCTGGAATGCAATGTTTACTAACACTGGTGTCACTGGCATGGTTTTAACATGTAGAGATACATTCCCCATGTCTAAAATATAGAGTAAACTTAGAGGAAAACTTTGGAATTAAATATAAAATTCCATAAGTGGTTTTTCTTCAATTATAGGGACAAAATGGGCAAGCTTTGCAGAAATATAAGTACAGCCTATATGCTGTACTATAAGGTCCTAACCACCTCAGCTCTTCTTTGATCCTTCAGACAAGAAACCTACCGAGCTCATTACCTTCTCTCCTTCTTTAAAGCCTGTTCTTGTGCCATCATTCCAGCCTCTCGTACCAAAAAGTTAGAAACTTTGGGGCCATCTCTACCTCCCATGAATACCGGGGGTGCCAAAAAAATGTATACAAGTGGACACTTTGGTCGACATTGCTCAAGCAGTAGTTTGCCATCATCAGAAGTGTCTGAACGCTGATGGTAGCCACTTTGAGCACTTCTTGTAATTGCAGTAGTCAAATGTGACTTGTAGTCATCTTTTGTTATTGGTATATGTTGAGTGTTATGATTTAAATACAGTTTTCCTTTTTAAAAATGTGTATACGTTTTTTTGGCTTCCTTTGTATATGGCCATTCTGCCAATTTACCTTCATATTGTCTTTGGTTGGTTCCCTCTTTCTAACTTGTCACATTTCAAAATCAGAAATTCAATCTCTCTTGTGACTGTGCCTTCAAGCCATTCTTTATATAATTGCTAAAACTATATTTGACCACACCATTTCCCTCATTAAAAACCTTTAGTAGCTTAACAACAACAAAAAAATCCAAACTCTTCCGTGGCATTCACCACCCCATGCTAACTTACTCCTTTAATTTTCACAAACTATGCTCTATTCATGGTTGATAGTCATTATTCCTCACGGAGAACTTAAAATGCTATGTCCTTTAGCCTGAAATGCCATTTCTTTCTTTTCCCACCTCATCCCTGAAGATGTTACTGATGATTTTCTCAGTCAGAAACTTTCTCTTTGAAAGACGAATCTTTCTCTGCCCTGCAGCATTTTCTTTTGCATGATTTTGAAGAACATATCTCACTCTTTTCTGGTATTGGATGACTTCTCTGGTAATCTCATAACATAAAAACAATATTCCTATGGGAAAGTGTGTTTTGAATTCAGAACTATTGGCTTCAAGATGCATTTTGGGAAGACCACCCACTTGTAACATGGGAGCTTTTTCCATTACTATTCCATACTCTATTACCCTAGCACATGGTCACCCCCTTCTTCCCTTAGGCAATTCTAATGTCACATTATGCTAACTTCATAGAAATATAATTGCAAAACAGCTGGCTGTAAGCAATGATCCTTTTGTGTGAGATATAAAGAAGCCACTCAAGGCATTTTGTATTTACAATGAAAGCTTGAAAGCAGCAGTTCAAAGCCAAATAATGTAAGATGCCTGCAGTTTTCATTTTGACAATTTTGCATAATTATACTATCTTCTTTCTTAACTACCACAATGACCGTGGGCCCTTGTAACCATGCCTTTCCATTTCAACGAAACTTCTCTTGATAAGAAATAGCCTCATTTCAGCTGTTTTGTTCAATCCTGAGCCAGTACCCAGCTTCTGAGTAACTACAGTTATTATTCCTTTCATCTTGTTTTCTTTGTGTACTGTTCACAAAATTTCAACTTATAGTGTTGGATGAAGAAAGTAATATTTGCATAATTAGGGTTCTGAATTCCAAGTGACTGCAAACACATTTTAAAATAGTACAGATTATAACAGTCACTGGCTGGCTTTTATGATGGAAAAGTTCAGAAGTAGGGCTGCGTGGAAAAGATTGTTAATTGTCCCCTAAAACGGATTTCCCCTTCTTTTTTAGCAATAGAATTGAAGTTTTACTTGGCCACCGGAGAAATATTTCTCCCAGATTCTCTAATGACTCAGCATGACCAATTGACTAACTTCTGGCTGGCTATTGGAAATGAATGGAAGTGATGTATGTAAATTCCACAGCTTATCCTTAAAACAGTGGTTCTCATGGGGTGCTATTTTGCCCCCCAGACACTTTGCTATGTCTGGAAACATTTTTGATTGTCATAACTTGAGGGTGGCGTGATATGGACATTGAGTAGGTAGAAGCCAGAGATTCTGCTAAACATCCTACAATGTATAGGATATCCCTCAACAGCAAAGAATTATCAGGCCTCAAATGTCAATAGAGCTGAAATTGTTAATCCCTACTTTACAATAAGCTTCATGCCCTCCACTTTTCCTTTTTATCCCCCTTGCAACTGAAACATGTGATGGGAGAAGATTGAACCAGCTTTTACCTTGCAACATGAAAACAATACTCTAGGCCAGGGGTTGGTAAACTTTTGAGACAGAAGAGCCGCCAGGGTTCAGCAAACTGGGGCTCGCGAGCTGCAGGCTCTGAAGTAAAATTGAAAATGAAAATAAAACTATCATAGTTTCATTTATAAAAATTTTAAAGGATGTCATTCACATAATGGTGATTATGTAAAAATATATTTATGGCTCTCGAATAATTTTTAAATTGTTGTGAGGGACAGAATTGGCTCTTTCAGGGATTGGCAAACTTTTGAGACGCAATGTACCCAAAGAGCCGCATGTGGCTCGTGAGCCGCAGTTTGCCAATCCCTGCTTTAGGGGAATGAACAAGATAGGAACATCCTGGGGCCAGCCAAGTGGCTCAGTTGGTTAAGAGCTCACTCAAGAGTTTGAGCTCTTAGCATCAGCGGTTCGAGTCCCGGCCCGAGCTGAGCAGCCGCTGAGCTGCCAATAGGCAGCAGGATGGCTTAGCTTAAAAAAAATAATAATAAAAATAAAGATAGGAACATCCTGGGTCCCTCGTTAACCTCACAGCTCCAAACTGCCTACCAATCTTGCTCAGCCACACACTTATAGACATCAAGGTGATAGGAATGCTATCTTTTTGAGCCACTGTATTTCGGAGTCTTTGTTATAGCAGTTCAGACTGTTCCCTATCTGATACAGATTCAACCATATCAGCAAGGTCCCAGGTTTGCCTGTGTCTCTGCTCTGTTTTCTGTGGAGTCCTCCTGAAATTCCACATGGTGGCCTCCTTAAGACATTCTAAACTTTCCTCTTAAGGATGTAAATGACTAAATCAGAACAAGTCTCTTGTCATCACCCTATACCACCCAAGGCAATAGAGTCTATATCAGAACGCCCAGGAAAAGCCCAAGTTCAGTCCTATTGGACTAACACGGAGGAAATAGCTACTCCATATTAGTTCTGGTGGTGAAGAGAATGTGACGAGCTAGGTTGGCTTAGTTCTAGGTCCATCTGCAAACCAATCAGGAGGGCCAGAATCCTACCTTTGGAGTCAGGGGTAGGCTCAACTCTATTCCACGCAGAGGCTAAGAATAGAATGCAGTGGTTCCCTAAACAGGAATTAGGAGGCTCTACCTAGCGAGTGGAGATTGGAAGTTGGGAGGCAACCAGCCAATGTTTATAGAGTTTCTTAATCTAGGGCCCCTGGGATTCCATCTCTGTCTGGACTTGGACATGTGCATACACTTATTTGTAGAGAGACATTCCTTCCCACTTGAGGTTAGCTTCTTAGGAACGAGACACCAAGCACTTAGATAAAGTGGACCAGTAGTAGCAGAGACAGCAGAGTTAAAACATGGCAGGTTTAGGATTAAGAGATTCTTTACCCACTGCAGCGTTTTCCTGTGCACTTATTGCATAAGTCTATTTCATCAGTAAGCCAATCATGTAACGGTATACAAATAATTAATTAGTAATAGGGTTCACAGAGCAAACAATTTCCATTTCCATCACTGGCAGTTATAACACATTTACATGAGGGTGGCTTGCTTGCTTTCTTTTTTTTTAATAAGTAATTTACAAGTACTTAGAGAAGACTACATTGCAGAGCTTGTGTCCTGATAATTTAAAGTGCTCCCTGTAATGTGATAGTAAGGATGCAGCATTAAAACTATATTCTGGGAAAATGTTCTATGTGAGCACACAATTTAAAAATGAATTTACGTTAGTGTTTTCTAGAAGAAAAGAACATTCCATAAGTGACTGCCACAGAGAAAATCAACCTCATGTTAATGAGACAGATCATAAAATGGCAAAGGCTGACTTGGTTCATTAATGGTGGCAGAGTGTTTGGAGAAGACAAAACCATACATGCAAAAAGCTATCATTATGAATTAAATGGAAAGCATTTTTGGTTGTGGTGGAGGAAGCCACCAACTTCCAACTGTCATTTCTAATGTTGCCAAATGGGCTGTATGTGACTGCCAGTCGTGACTGAAATACAGGGATGTGTGTACAAAAACTGGAGAACAGGGATACAGCAAAGAAAGATTTCACAGATGTGGCGTGTTTCTGGGCAGGTGAAAGAGCAGCATGAAGGGTGAGCTCCACACTGGTAGAGGAGGGAGTACACGATGTTTGCAAAAATCCAAATATTTTCTGCTCAGTTTTTAAGGTGAAATTCTTTGTCTATAATTCAACCCTCTTTCCCCTCTACTTTGGAGAATATTTTGGGAAGGGCAAATACGTGACAGTAGGAGGGGTAGTAATTATGTTTGATTTTTTTCTGGATGACTACAAAAAGTTTGGTGGAATGACCAAGTATAAATTGTTTGTATGTGCTGATTAACAAAAACAAAAACAGTCAAAGGGTTCAGTAAGGCACACAAAAATGCCAATGGCAAATTCTGACTTTTTTTTCCCTGGATATTTGGGCTTAGCTTCTTATTTATGCCAGATGAAAAGCTCCTAGTAAGATATTTCTCTTGTTTTACAATAATATGAGACATTTTTATTTGATGAAATAACATTGGTAACATTGTTACTTGGTAACATTGCTAGGAGTTTAAAGCACACATAAATTGACAAATGGATGCTGCTCCTTATCCACATAGAGATAGTTTCCAGGCAATTCAGCTTGAGTATAAAATGAAAACAATGTGAGAATAGAGATGCTCTTACACATAATATGGCTGAACAGGGTTAGTGCTCTGGAATGGGGTTGGTTACCTCAGGTTCACCCAATTCTCGGGTTGTTTTAGCCAGAATCAATTTTACTCTCAATAACTTCCTATGCATTGCAGCTATGTGCTTTAGAATGTCTATGTGTCTTCTAAACAATCTGCTGCCTAAGCATGAGAAAGTTTATGGACTGAGACTGTCTCAGGAAAATGGAGGAAGAGATTTAGAAATGTTTCTAGATGAATGTCCTCATTTTGAATTGTTTCTAGAACTTGTCAAAGGTCTGGATATGTCTCCTAGTGAGTGAGAAAATGGCCCCTAAGTTTTCTTAGCTGGAAATGTTTCAGTGCTTCATTTTCTGCTTGAAAAAGAAATTTTTTTCATGTCCTCGGGAGGGTTTCTTTCTCTTCACTGTTTCCCTTCCTGCCTTGAGCCTGTGGACTGAGAAGAGGATGAATGATACAGTTTTTATTTCCCCTTTAGAAAGAGATAGTGATTTTAAGACTCATAATGTTGTTGATAATTCATACTTCGTACCTTTGGCTTGAGATTTTATAGTATGAATAATGCATGTCCTGCTTTTTTTTTTTTAAACAAACTTTGAAAACCTTGGTTGCCTTGTTATTAAGTTTCTTTATTTGAATGGTTATTTCCCTTATCCTTCCAGAGAGAGAGTTTATTTTAATTCATTGATGGCCAAATATGGTTCTCATCCAGGAAGCTGTGAAACTCTGTTTGAAATCAGCTGGTGCTCTGCACGTCAACAAGATAAGTAGCTTTGCAGGAGAGATCAACTTCTAGCTTGGTAATTTGGTTTGCTTACAATATTGTAGGGAGAGAATAAAACCAAATTATGGCTTCAATATTATACTGCATCTAGGAAAATGACATGGAGTAATATTCTGTGATGATTTCACTGCTTTTTAAGAGGCAAATTTGGGATTAAAGTCCTAAAATACTAAATCTAAAAATCTAAAATATCAGTATTTCAGATCTCAGTAAAAACTCACAATAATATTATTGTAGTCACTGATTTCTTTGGAATTGACATCACCCAAGATACTTCCTCCCTAAATCTGGGAGAAGTGGCAGTTAAATCTGGGGTGTTAGAGTTAGCTAAATTATTTATATGGAAAATTTGGTTTTTACAAAAGGGTTTAATTCTTTGCAAGATTCCAGAGCTACATACTAAATGGCCACAGAGATGGCCTGGAGGTTATTAATGCTAGGGCTGGTCTTACTTTTCCCACATTTTCTATTTTCTTGAACCACAGACATTCTACAGGCTGACATCTTTCACCTTGATGATTTTTAGCCTAAGATAACTTAAATGGTTATTCCATTTTTCTTGACATTAGTTCTTAGCTCCGTGGTACAGAATTCATCCATCCATCCATCCATCCATCCATCCATCCATCCATCCATCCATCCATCCTCTACTCAGTTACTCATTTACTGAGTATCTATTTTGTGCCAGGTATTTATCTTTCAGGCAGTGTCCTGTTCAATCCTGTCTCCCCATGCTTGTCATAGAGCCTGGCACATGGTAGGGATCCAGTAAATATTTGCTAAATGACTGAATGAATTAGCGACCCATAAAAATCTATGTGGCAACTCTTAGGGAAGAGAGTGAAAACTATAGAAACTGGTTTGTTCTTCACAGAGCTTACAGTTTAGAAGAGAAGACATAAATTCCTGAAAAGTTAAGTTTAAATCAACCCACATATTTTTGTAGTAGGAAGGCTAGCATAAGATAGCATATGCTTTCTTGCTAAAGGATTTGTACAGCAATGATGGTGAGAGGAATTCAGAGCAGACAGACACTTGTCACTCAGTTGGAAATGCTAAGTTTGAATTCAAGGCTCTACACTTAGGGAGTCCAAACAAGTGTCAGAAAGAGAGAACTAACCTTCTGTTAATTCTAAAAATCATTAGCTCTCATGCCTTCTTTTCCCTCCACCTCCACATACGTATGTCCAATTTCAGAAAACATAAATACAGTGATATTTGGATAGTGTTTAGGCTTATATGGAGAGGAAAAGGGGTCAGTAGATGCATTATCTTTCTTTCAACTTCTTTTTTCCTTTGGCTTTTCTAGTTTTCCTGTGCATAATGGAATTGCATGGTTACCCTGACATGATTTTCATAAATAGGTGACCCATACATCTTAAGGTGGTTTAAATGAAATGGAATTTTGCGTGATATGCAGAATTTTATAAATGGTAGGATCAGACGTGCCTGGAACATTTGCAGGACCCAGGTTACGTCTGCAAATGCAAGTCCATGCACCATATGTCAAATTGTTAAAAGTTATAAATTAAAATGCAAGCTGTTAAAATACGTATTTTCTCTTCTCATATCTTGACAAATAGACATTCATGATGACCAGGAAATCCAGTTTTAAACACAGAATTCTCAGACTTCTTGAGGTTCTGTGGTGGGCACGGGCAGGGTGGGAGTGTTTGCTCCCTAATCTACCCTGCCCCATACAACCCTTCTCGCTGTCAGCTCCATTGTGCACAGTAAGCAGTGTGCATATGGAGACGCCCCAGCTGCATGTCCAAGCTTCATTCTCCAGTTCCCCAAAACTGCCCCTTAGCTACCCCTCAGCCGTGGAGTATGCACCTGCCTTCAGGTGGTCATGCTTAGGGAAAAGTTTTCAAAGACCTTGTGGATCAACTTGAGATCATTTCGGTAGGGAACCTTGGGTCCAGGGACCCAGAGCCTAGTCTAGAATGGAGAGTTGGGTGTGGCCTCCAGGTGAGATGTTCTGTTGGTCTTGTAGACTATTTACCTCCTGGAAGTATAGCCTCAGGAGGACCAGAGTGGGGCCCTCTAAACTCTGGGTTTCAGAGCAGGGCCCCTCTTTGCCCATGGCTGAGGGCTGTACTGCATATCCTTCCCAATTGTTAAAAAGCTCTTAGCAGGCACTATACCATTCACTCTCTTTAGTTTATCTCATTTATTCTTCATGACTACCTGAGAGGTAGGCACTGTTACCTCCATTTTACAGTTGAGGAACCCGAGACTAAGTAACTGTTAATATTAGTTATGATAAGGGTCCTGATTCAACATTCATAAGCTTCTAATTCTTCCTAATTCAACATTCGTAAACTTTATCAATTTTAGAATATATACATTGGAGGGATGATTAAAAACATGATATAACTCCTTATCTTATTTCCAACCCAGTAATTATGCTGTGACTTAAATGTTCACATTTCTTAACTAGACCACTAGACCCTGAATGATCTGGCTCATCCCTACATCTCCAGCTTCATCTCTCAGGATGCGTCCCCTCGCTGCCTCTGCTCCAGCCACACTGTCCCTTCAGCACCTTGAATATAGAGTAAAACCTTGGATTGCGAGTAACTTTGTTTGCAAGTGTTCCACAAGATGAGCTAATATTTCTAATACATTTCAACTTGGTAAACGAGCAATGTCTTGCAATACAAGTAGTTTGTTTCCGGAATGAATTATGCTCGCAAACCAACGTATTACTGTACTGTGTTTCATCCCGCTTTGGTGCCTCATGCCTGGAAGGTCTCCTCTTCGTGCCCCCACTCCACATTTAATGAAGCTCAGCTCTAATATTACTTCTTCAAGGAAACCCCGGCTCTCCATTTGGAAACAGCTTCTCTTTTTCCAATCCTTATAAAGGATGGTTATACTCCACTAACAGGATGGCAAATGGGACTCGGTAAAATAGCCGATTTATCCAACAACCTCTTCCCTGAGCTTCTCATCAGAAATACTCTCACGGGTGCTGCTCCAGACTGAACAGAAATTGGCAAAAATTACCAGCTGGAATAATTGTAATGAGTTCATACAATAATTTGCGTTGGATCGCTAGCAGTTAAGGACATGCATTTTCTTAGAGCAGAGGGAATAAAGAAAGCCATGGAATTGTTTTGGAGACAATCTATTCCATATCCTTCTTTAGGAGATTGTGCCCTATTTGTAAAGCAAGTTTATCTAGCAAAAGGCTCTGAAATATGTTTTTCCCTTGAATAACCGCCTGTGGTATGGATGAGGTTAGAACATTCTGTTCTCATTCTTCTCTGTTTAGCTTCAGGGTGGGAAGGGTTGCTTGTGCTAAATGCTAAGTTATCATCTCTAGGAGGGAAGATTAGACGTGGAGGAGGAAACACTCTGAAGCAAGCTCATGATTTGCCTTGAAAATCCAACCAAGAGAATGCAGAGTGAATTAATTTTGTGGCATTATCGGGCAGAGTTGAAGGTCTCTGATTCTGAATCTTGTTGGAAATATTCTGGATGATTAGGATTCCAGGTCTAGTTATAAGGGGGTTAATTCTTATCAAGCAGTGCTGGATGTGAATATACTTCAAAAACCTCACAATTTATTTAATGTGGAGGCCATTTTAAAGAGAGAGTTACGTGTCTTTGTTGAACAAATGAATAAGAGGGCAGACATTATGTTCTAAGAGAAACTACCATTTATAGGCTCTGAATTTAATGGAAAAGCTCTCTGTGTTTTTAATTCCTTTTTTTAAAGGAAATGGTATAAATGAGTCAAAGGCTATGCGCCAGTAATATTAATGCTTTTTAGGAAAAACCATTCCTATACAACTCTGTTAGATGGAGAAAAGTTAACATTTTACAAGATTAATTTGTACTAGACTCTTTGGAGTTAAAATTTAGCTAAGAAATTGTTAGTTAAAATACCGGTGTATTTCCCTCTCAAAAATATTGAAAGAGATCCATATTTAGTCAAATGAAAGAACATTTTCTTATCATGGTATTTTCAACATAGAGTCAGACCAGCCTAAAAAATTTAGTGAGGTAACTAATATGAATTTGATATGTGCCCTCAGTTCAGAGCAATGTGATTTCAGGCAGAAGGAGAGGTCTTTAGCACAGAAATTGAAAATAGAGCCCAAATGAGTTAGCTGACCTTGATTCAAGATTCCCTGTGGAAAACAGACTTAAACTGTACATGGTTTTAAAAAGGGTGATTACTACATAATCTTGCTGAATGGGCGTTGTGATCATGAACAGATGAAAACTGAGTTGGAAAACATAGTTAAAGAGGTTTCGAAAGTTCTTGGAGGGCAACTTATATGTTGCATCAGGTTTATTGAACATTCATTATGTCAGCAGTTTGTTAGATGATATGAGAAGATGGTAGACAATATGGACCTTGCTGTTAACTTGAAGGAAGTTACAATGAGAGATGAGAGTGGAAAAAAGAGTTCACCTGAAAACATAAGAACAAATATAAAAATGGCATAAAACATTACCTTGTTGGATTAGAAGGAGGAAATTAGGTCTATTTGTCCTATTTGGGGTAATGCTTGGCTTATATTATTTTTTGCTGCTTCTCTGATCAAAATCAAGTTTTAATGTTTATCATTGGAATTTTTACAAGTGCACATTAAACTAGTAAAAAATTTCTCCAAAAATAAAAAAAGGCAACAGCTGAAGCATCAATGGATAGCACGATTAATGAAAAACATTTAAACTTAAAAAATTAAGCCAGATCTGCATACAATCACAAACACAAGCTTCACAGAAAAAATTGGAGACCAAATAGAGGGTAGAGTGTAGACTCTGACACAATTCTGAGGAAGTCAAAACAGCCATCAAAGTAGTCATGGTTTTATTTTGGAACTATTAATGGCCAATCAGTTGGTTTGTAAAAATCAATCCTCACCAACCACCTGTCAAACACATTCCAGCACCCCTAGAAAATCCTCAAGAAACTGAGGCTGAGCAAGAAAAATAAATGGTGCAAATAGAAGTTATGTTAACACTGCTGAGAAATCAATGCAACCATGGCCATGCATTTCAAATTGTAGAAAGAGGAAAAGATATTTAAATGCATATACCTGCTGTAGTCTGTACTACCATCTTCACTCTTGGAGTACTTAAGGATAACTGCCATTTCACAAAAAGAACCTTTGCAAATCCTAGTTATGAACAAATCTACACACACACACACACACACACACACACCATATATACATATATATACATACATATATATATATGTGTATATATATATATATATATATATATATGACATTTGTTTGTAAAGGTACTTTCAGGGAAAGCATCATTCATTTGCAAGGCTCGCTCTATGGTTATTTGTTGTCTGGCAATGCAGAAATTCCTCTAAATAGGTCATCACAATACTGATAATCATCTCCACGGTAACCAGCTTTCAAGGCAACTGGCTGAGGATTGCATTTCTGGATGGGGGAAATTACATTAGAGGCATGGTAGTGACACAAGAAGATGAAATCTAGTGCCATTCAAATTCTCTTATAAGTACAGCATTTATCAAATATTCTCTTCATAATCTGAATTAAGTATAATTTATTTTGGAGACATTTGTAGGTTATACTCAGTCTCTTACTGTTTGCAATAAAAGGCACAAGTATTTGGTTATTTCTTTTATTGTTTCAGTTAAACAAATACAATAGATCTAGGTGCTTGGGGTTTCTGATGCTAACCAAAAGCTCATATCTTGGTAGAAGTATAGGGATGGGTATTCATTCTCATTTACTGTCTCTGTCTACCTTTTCTGTATAGGTTTGACATATTTAGGAAAAAGCTTGGATTCTCATGGGATTGTGCAAGAACAATCTTGAGCATAGGTAACATGCAATTGAAGAACTCTTCTGACAAATGTGTTTCCTAGATATGAGGAAATCCATTTTTCAGTGTCCAGGGATAGGACTAACCAACTTCTTAGAAGTACTTTGAAGTTGAAGTTCTTGAAATGTTTTTTAGCCAAGAGAAGCTGGCCCACAATCCAAGCAAACCACTTCAGCTTTACTTTTCTTTTTCTTTTTTTTCTAACCTGTGTCTTAAAGCATTTGAATAATTCTGAGAAAGGAACTAATTCATGGGATCTCATATTTGAGACCATAGGTAGGGCGTTAAAAGAACTAGCTAAGAGAAGTAATTGAGACCTCCAGGTGAAGGTGGTGGAGTGACAATAGAGTCTCTCTCTTTCTCTCTCAACTAAAAAAGTGAATGTCAATAAGAAACACTAGATTCCCCCTCCTCAACAATAAATCAACCACCAAATAAGGCAAGTAGTACAACTTAATATGGACACCAAAACATGCACACCTACACACACATGCAAACTGCTGGCCTAGAAAAGAAAAGATTCTGAGTGACACGTGCAGCCCCCAACCCTGACCTCCCTCCCTGCCCCTAGGAAGATTGATCAGAGAACTGATGAATCTTAAGACCTCACCATTACCTTCAATTCTAGAGAGAATTGGATTGAATGACTATCTTTATTTTATCCCCTCTTTTGGCTAAGGGGTAGTGGCATGGCTATTAGGCAGAAGTGGGCTGCTTCTTTCCAATACCACATTGCATCAGTAAAGATACCACCATAATGAATATAAACTCATGAGAAAGGGGATTTTTGTCTCATTCGTTCACACAGTTGTAGTCCCAGTGCCTCGATTAGAATAGTGCCTAGCAGAGAATAGGTACTCAATAAAAATTTGTTGAATGATTGGGAAAAAATCCCAGAGCGTTCTCCTTCAGGGTGTATGAGTCTTGATGGAAAGGGGGCGTTAAAAATTAGTTCAGGGCCGGCCGAGTGGCGCGTTGGTTAAGAGCTGGCTTGGGACGACAGAGGGCCCCGGTTCGGATCCCACATATGAGGGCCAGTGATGCTGCCCTCTACAGTTAAGATGCTGAACAACAGCTCAACCTGGAGCTGGGTTGCCGTGAGTCACCGATGACGGCGTAGGCTGCAGCCCCTGTTGCAGTGGGTTGCCATGGGCTACCGTGTGTAGCCAGCAGCCAGCGTGAGCAGCCAGCAGCGCTGTGAGCGGCCTTCCAGAAGCTGGTGACTGATCTGCCTCACCTGGGAAGAGTGCAATGATGATGCCAACTTGGGCCAGTGAAGCAACGTCCTCCACAACTAGACTGAAGAACAAAAAGACAGCAACTTGTCTGTTCCCCTTCCCTCAATTCCCCAATAAAAATCTTTAAAAAACCCCCAAAAAAACAAAAAACTTAGTTCAAAACACCAATAAGTCCCAAGGAAAGAGCAGAACCAGGAGTTCTAATTAACATAGATGCCACACAGCTTCCAAAGAATTTCTCCCTTCCCTCCTCTACCCACTCCATTAACCTATGGTAAAGTGGATGGTATTTAATACCAAGTTCTCAAACGGTACCTGATGAAACAAGTTACAGTTGCTAAAAATGCAGTCAAGGAGAAGTCATTTATGCTAAATCAGAACAAAGACGAGGTCTGGATAGAGTTATTTAGGGATGAACAAGATGAGGGGAGAAAACAGTGACAGATATCTAAAGCAATGCTCCCAAGTAAAAACAAACAAAACCAATCAACCCGCAACAGGAACATAGCATGCAGGAGGATGATAAATCTCCTACTCTTAAAGCAAAACATAATCCAAAGAACCAAACAAAATTCCTCGGAAGTGCTTTGTACTCAGAACCAAGTTAATGAGAACATGAATTCAGAAAAAAATATGAGCTCAAAAATGAGATGATAGAACAACAGGGAGGTTATAGAATTAAGGAGGTGGAGGATAAAAACATTATTATAGAACAAATAAAGAAAGTTGACATAGCAAGGAACAAATAAACATGACTGCAAATAAAATTATTGACCTAGAAGAAAGGCTTGCAGAGGAATTAGAAGATAATAGATTGGAGTTGCAAAGCACTTAACCTAAGCAAAACTGATATCTTTGAAAGGATATCAAAGGATATCCTTTGGAGAGGAGCCAATAGATGGACCACGGAAAGTATTTACAAATACTATACAAGGAAATTCACTAAAGACAAAGAATATCCACATCCACAGGTCGAAAAAGTATATCATGCTCTAGGAAATATTGATAACAGAATGCTCAACACTACAAACAGATCCCTGATTGAATAATTGAAATTCAAGAATACAGACATTCCTCAGGCATTGAAGCAGAAAAAAACCCCAGCAAGTCACTGACAAGGAAGCAAAAATTAGGCTGGCCTCAAATCTCTCCACAACAGCATTCAAAACAGAAGCAAGATGTCAAGACAGACATCCTATCATGAAAGAATTTCAGTCAAGGGATGACACATAATTGGGTCTTGTGAATTTCTGGTTTCAATTATTAGGGATGATGGTGTAGCCAACGTCAGAATATCTATCCTAGCATTTTCCAAAGTGTGTCTTTTGAACTGCAATCCTGTCAGATGTTTCATGAAAAAGGGAACTGTGGTCAGCCACTTAGAAACACAGAACCTCTAAAAGTCTCTGCCTTAGAGATTTGTAATACATATCAGCATGTAAATGACTTTAAGACCTTTTCCATTAGAGAAACCTGATTTTCTTTTTAAAAACATTCTTTAGCCTAACATTTTCACTGAAATGAATTTTACTCCCTAGAACACCTATTAATATCTTTGCTGAAAGTGTTTGACAGATTCCATTTCAAGAAAGTTTGATCTATGATAATGGAGGGGAGAAAGATTTAATAACTCAAAACAGTAATCAATCCAAAAGCAAATCATATTTATTTGTCTGCTTTCCCCAAGGACAGCTATAACATTTCATTCATTCATTTATTCATTCATTCATTCATTTTAAAGTACTGAAATCTTAAAATCCAGTCTCAGAAAGGAAAAAGTACTCCTAGCAGAGTGGTCATTGTAGGACCACTTTGAAAGTCCTAACAATAAACTCACTCCTCAAGCGGCCATTTAAAATCTTTAAGCACAGCTCAATTTCACATCTGCTTTGTGGAAAGGAATGCATCTTTGAAGGCTGGTTCCCACCGTGGAACTCTGGACCTGGCAGGGCTTCAGCTCCGTACAAAATGAGAGAAATTCAAGGCGGTGTATTGAAACTGAACATTGTTTTTCTTCCTTAGGGAACCAGGAACAATGTAACTAAGGCAAAGGAATAAATATCTTCTGTTCCAGAAGAAAAACAAAGCTGCTACTGCTTTGCAATACCTTTCCCTACTCCTCAGCATTTCTCCCATTTACATAAGCAGCTTCCGACAGTGTGCAGTGCCTTCTAATGAGGTTACATACCACTGCTTCAGAACAGGGGAAGGCTTTGCTGTCTACTCACATCCTCTCTTATGCCACTTTGAACTGGAAAAAGCATTTTAATTCAAGATTGACTTGTCTCTATTTCCCTCCATGCTGTCAGAAGATAGAAATATGCCCGAGATGTGGAGAGGAAAGTGGAAGGGAGCTTTCAGCTTTCAGATAGTGTTATATTTGTCTGTCTTTGTAAGATGCTGCCAGACAGCTGATTGCGGGGTAGGAGAGTGGGCTGAGGAGTAATTGACTCAGAGAAGGTCAAAGGATTTCAAGGAGTAAAGAAGAAAGGGGCCCATAAACTGGACCGCATCATAAGGAGCTGCAATGACCAGAATATGCTGCCCTCTGCAGGATTTTTAGGAAAAAATACACCAGTTAAAATAGGCTATACATTAAAAAGTTAACAATATTAATGTTGCCAAGGATGTGAGCCATAGGAGCACTCATATTCTTCAGGCTGGAGTTTGGTAATGTCTAGAAAAGCTGAAGATGTGGCTTCATGACATCCTGGCAGTCCCACTCTTATGTGAATATCCTAGAGATGGTCGCCCATATTTGCATAAGGAGACATGGCTAGGAAAGCTTCTTGTTGCCTTGTTTGTGACAGCAAGAAACTGAAAACAACCCAAATATCCATCAACAGAAAAATGTAAACATCAAATGGGGTGTAGTCCTACTATGGAATGCTATACAGCAATTCAAAAGGAACAGGTTTACATTAATCAATATGGGTACATCTCAAGACTAGAACATGGAGGTAGCAGCAGCATAAGAATACATGCTATGATACTATTTATATCAAGTTTGAAAACATAAACTATATAGTGTATAAAACCATTTGTATAACTGAAAACATGCAAAACCCAAACTCGGTGTGTATGTAATAATAACATGGATAGGTGTTGATGAACATACTCAGATAAAAAACTCAGATTCAAGATAATGGCTACCTCTGAGGAGAGAATGAGAGAAAAGGGATAGGGAGGGATATCCAGGGGGTTCTGATTATAAATGTTATGATTTATTTCTTTTGTGTACTGGGTACATGAGTATTCATTATAGTATCCTTATTATCGTAAGGCCTGAAATATTTCATTTGAAAAATTGAGGAGCTTTTTTTCAGATTCAACTAAAATTGACGAAGTCGATGCCGTGTATCTAGCACAATGCCCTTTCACATTTGGCCGTATGATAGCCAACACTGGAGGGGTCTGTACTTATAAATGTAACTGAATCCCATTATCTTGAAACTTCAGATCCGGCCAGTGTGACCCAACCTGACCTGCAGGGTGCTGTGAGCTCACCGCCATGACTAATGGATTCGTGATGGATTTGTGGGGAATGAAAGCAAGGGAGAATATTAAGACTTAGAAGACAGGAGATCAACCTGACTTGGAATTTTCTTTTCCAAACGAATTCAGCTTCCTTCTTTCTATGGTTCACATACGCTATCAACTTACCGATTTCTTAACAGAAACTTGGGAGATACAGGTGCAAACAAAGAAATTCTCAGTTATAACTCATTAGGGCATGCTGCATTAGGAAAAAGGCAAAATATCTTGGACTGGTTTTATTTGGCCTTTCATGGATAAAAGACTCAGAGGCCAATTAGTTGAAGTGCTTCAGCTGAGGCTAGACGTTCACCTTTGAGGCAGCTGTAAGGGACTTCAAACATCCAATGCAGTGATTCTCAACTCTGGCCTCACATGATAATCACCAGGAGAATTTTAAAAACTGCTGACCCCTTGGCCCCATCCCTAGGCCTTCTGAATTAGATGGGCTGGGGTGGGCCCCCAGGTGTTCATATTTTATAGCTATCACTTCCCAGGTGATTCTAATATATATTCGGCACTGAGAACCACTGTCCTGCACATGTTACCTTAACAGCCTGATATACTGTGGACCAAATTGCAGGACTATGGTTGGGATAGTTACTGCTGGCCCATCCTGTCATGTTTGTGGCAGATGGAAGAAACATTGGAAAGCTCTTTATTTCTACTAATTCTGTCTCTGCTCAGACCTGCGGATGTCTTTGATGTACCACCTCTGGACCAGACCCTCTGCTGGAGAGTATTCCTTGTGCCTTGGCTTCCCTTCACTCTTTTGTGCAAGGCCAAGAGTTTGGAAAGGTCTGGGCTATGCTATGCAGCCGACGTAGGGGAGTGAAGTTACCCCCACGGCCGCAGAGATAGTGTGTTGTGCTGTCTAGCAGGTGTGGGCACTTCATTTTAAAAAAAGTCCCTAGTAGATTCCTCTGGACATGAAGGCCTGAGAAGCACCATCTTAGAAGTTGACTTAGGGGTTCTCCAGGTTGGAGGCTGCAGGAGGACTGTCCAGGCCAAGTAATGATACCCACAAAAGCTTCCATCTGTGAAACAGTGTGTTGTTATTGTGGCTTGAGCATAGGGCAAATGAGGAACAAGTGATGCCCTTTGGAGAGGCAGGCCTGGGCCTGGTCATGAAGTGAGCATTGTTGAGCATTCTAAGGAATTTGGATTTCATCATGAGGGCAGTAAGAAGCTAATTAAAGCCAATTAAGGATTGTAAACAGAAGGGTGGCACAGTGAGATTTTGTGTTAGGAAGACGCCGTTGGCGGTAGCGTGGAGGGCGGAGGGAAGGTCAGGAAGGAGCCCAGGGGCCTGGCTTTGGGAGGCTGTGGTGGCCACTGGGGAAGTGAGGACCCGAATCCAGGGCGGCCCCAGGAAAGGAGGCAGAGGTGGAAACGGGGTTAGTCAGGAGGCTTCAAAAACAGGACTTATTACCACATGACAACTCTCATTGCCTTGAAGATCCCTTTAGAAATGCTTTCTATGGCATTGGAAGAAAACCAACATATAAACAGACAAAAAACTCAAATGCTCATATAATCCCAAATAAAAGTAAAATTTAAGAAAATGAGTACATAGGTATTCGTGACAAATTAATTGTATTATAAAAGCAGGAAAGACTAAATGAAAATATTTGTTGTAGTTCCGTTGTTTTTGTGCTGCCCTCAAATTTTACTAAACACACGTTTGATGACTAACAATGGAGACATGCTTTAAAATTTAGGTTAAGTTAAAAATACATTGCTGTTGTATAATATAGGAAACTTGAAGAATGGAAAGAATACACACATGTGTATTTGAATTTTTGTTGTATTTTTGCAATTTGTGATTTCGGTTTTCAAGCATGGTTTTCTTAACAACAAAGCAGCTATTTTTGTATTTCATTGAAGGTGTAAGCATTTTCCAGAGCATATTGTACCCTTTACACCTTTTTTCTTCATCAAAAGCACATGCATTTTTTTTAAGAGCAGAAATAGATTTCCCATAGTTTACGGTTTGAAATATTAACATGGCTGATTACTTTTTGCTTATTCTCATAGCAAAAAAAAAAAAAAATTGGATTCGGCCTTTTTCATTCCACTTTTAGATTTTTTTTTTTTTTAAGATTTTTACTGGGGAATTGGAGGATGGGAACAGTGCTGAGGAACTGGGGAAGGGGAACAGACAAGTTGCTGTCGTTTTGTTCTTCAGTCTAGTTGTGGAGGATATTGCTTCACTCGCCCAAGTTGGCACCATCATTGCGCTCTTCCCGGGCGAGGCAGATCAGTCGCCGGCTTCTGGACAGCCGCTTACTGCGGCTGCTGGCCGCTCACGCTGGCTGCTGGCCACACACGGTAGCCCATGGCAACCCACTGCAGCAGGGGCTGCAGCCTATGTACGCCGCTGCTGGTGACTCATGGCAGCCCAGCTCCAGGTTGAGCTGTTGCTCAGCATCTTAGCTGTAGAGGGCAGTGTCACTGGCCCACATATGTGGGATCTGAGCTGGGGCCCTCTGGTGTCCCAAGCCAGCTCTTAACCAACGCACCGTTTGGCCAGCCCCACTTTTAGATTTTAATCAGTAACATAAATTATGTATGAGAGGCTTATATTAACTTCATTTAAAAAAGGTATTTGACAAAATCCCAAAATTAAATTACCAATGCTACCATTTTTTTACTAGTCATAATTTTTATATCTTTGAAAATATAGTGATCGTCTGTTATTTTCCTACAAAAGCATGAATATACACCTAAACTCTATTTAAAAGAGGATACACACACACACACACACACACACACACACAGACACACATACACGTTGTATGTGTGTGTGTATATATATATATATAAATATGCAGTATATTTATATATAAGTGTATATATAAATATATTTATATATAAACATATATACAGTATATTTATATATATAAAATATACACATAAATCACATCACAATGGTAAGGAATGGTAAGGAAGATGAAGTCATATGTTTCTGAAAAGCATTTGACCATGAGATGAAAATAGCAAAGGAGCTGAAATTTTGGTCTTTGCCATTCAGTCTTGCTGCCATGCTCTTTTCAGGGGGCTTTCAGGCAAATATCTACTGTTTTCTTTCGTGAGACAAAAATGATCACGTGACTGTCACATAGTTCTTTATTCAATTTCCTGAACTTGTCTGTCTGCTTTGTTTTTTTCTCTCTGCCTTCCTGACAGCAGCAGCTCAAACTTGGTCTTCACCGCTTACTTTCTCTTATTTGGTTTCTCCCTAGGTTTGGAATGGAAACCCTCTAGCTCTTTACACTCCAGAAAACTATAATAGAAATGATTCTTAATGTAGACAGGACTATGCCACTCTAGAGTTTAGCTGCACTACTAATGCAAACTGCTTTGAGACATCAACAGCTCAAAAAAAGCTGAACTTACATGCATGGCTGGGATCCTAGCAGCAAATAGGTAGGTTGGTTTTGAGCTTGCAGGACTTGTTATATGGCAGCACAGCTCACATCTTTTACAAGGAATCCTAAAATATAAATGTTGTTGTCTCTCCCTCCCGTCTCTCCCATCCACTGAATTGAAACATCTTGGGAGAGCAATTTGCGACATTTTATCAACACTTAAAACACACATTCCCTTTCACTCAGGGATTCTACTGAAAACATTTATGCTATAGGTTCCCTTGCCTAAGTATCCAAAAATATATGTACAAAGACATTCCAAGGAGTATTGTTCATGAAGCCAAAAACCTACATACAACTTATATATCTACTACTGGGAATGATTACAAAATGATGGTCCATTCACACAGTGGAATGGTAGTCAGGTATTATGCCAAGATGCCTAAGTGGTAGGAAAGGCCAAAGAATGGTATAGCAGGGCTTTGTATTCACTAGTTTCCACACCCTCCGTTCTTGGATATAGACAATTGATATCCTATTTTATATAAAGTTTTTACAATGGAACTCCAGCACCCTTTTCCCAACCAGATTGCCTTCGTGGAGTGTCTCCTATATCAACCTTATAGAGCTATCACTATAGCATAGTTACATTAACAAAAATAAAACAGTATAATATTTACACATAATATAGATTCTATGCATATATATACATGGAAATTTTCTGGAAAGATATGCCTGAAACAGTGGTTATCTCTGGATGCAAGAATTGGGTATGGGGGTGGAGAGAGACTTTATATTTCTGTTTTTACTGCTGTGTCATAAACACATATTACTTCTACAATTAAAAAATGAATTTTAAACCACCAATTCTACATAAATACGTAAATAAAATGGAAAATGAAGGCCAATGAAAAGAGGCAGTTATTGAAGTTCTTTGGGTGCAGGCCCTAATAAGGCCCTGCAAAAAATATAGACCCCTATGTTTTCTATGGTGGTCCATGAGACCAGAGACTTGTCTATTTTTGCATATCCCTACTGAAGAAATTGTTTCCTGGAGTCCTACTTCCATTTGATTCTTCAGGATCCTAAATATGTTGCCTTAAGTCTGAGAGGGGTAGCAAACATCACTTCCTCTGAGAAGACTTTTGTGATTCTTGCAGCCCTCATTAGTCTCTGCCTTCTTTCCACTCCTATAACAAAAAAAGTCATTGCTCTAGGAGTTGGTACCTATCTGTCCTATATTGATTGGATTCCTTTTATCTCCCAGCAGTTGATTGCAGGAGGAGGTCTTCAGCTCAATTACAGATGCTCCCATCCCAAGGTTCCCTTTACTTATCCTGCAGATGTGCTGATAAGGAATAAAGGTTTTACTTCTCTGTTAAGATTGCAGATATAAAGCTTCTTTGTGCAGTAAAGGGGAGAAGATCACACAGAATGTGCCAAATTGCAAATCAGGAGATATTTCTGGACAGTAGCTACAAGGCTCGCGGGAGAGTTCTGCTTCCGAATGAAGTCCCAACTTCTTAGCATGAAGTACAATGATCTAAAATATATCTGTCCTCACCCTGCCAACACACACACACACACACACACACACACACACACACACACACACACTCAGAATCCTCATCTGAGGCTACTTTCTGGTACACACCCATACTCCAGCTTCACCAAATTATTTGTCTTGCTGGAATGCACAATCATAATTTGTACCAACTGTGTGTGGTTCAGTGGCATCCAGAATGCAATTAACCCATATTCATTTTCTCCTTTTGCATTCTGATTTAATGATGCTTGACTCTAAATAGCTTCTCCCACAGAGGAAGAAAAAAAAGACTACAGCTAGACCGTTGGAGGAGGGGCAAACCCCAATGGTGTCTTACATTCCTATGGGCTTGTAGCGTTCCATGTTATTGCCCACTAAATTTTCATTGCTGTATGCTCCATGTGAGTCACTCCACAAGGCTCACCCTAAATTGTAAACAAAAATGCATTCTTTGCCTTTTTTACATATATGGAAAAGAATTGTTAGGCCGACAGAGAAAAAGAGGTATTATAGTTGTGGTTCAATGTTTAATTTTTGGTTTTGCTGGTAGAAGATGAACTTTATTTTTATTCCTCCTATTTTTAGTTATGCCTTAGTATTTAGACATGCAATTATCTGAAATACTGTCCTTATGGTTTAATTGAGAATTATCCTATAGTGTTCAAACTATCTCTTATTTTCAAACTATCTCTTGATTTGCTAATTGGCTTTTGGGCACAAGGGAATGATTACAAAGCTGCAGAGGTAAACCACTCCAGAGTAACTTATACAACACACAATCAAGAAAACATATCAACCCATTCACAGATACTAAGTGCCTAATGTAAGGTTCCCTATGTAGCCAACATCAGGAAATGATAGAAACAGCTGTTTGACTGGCTTGTGATCTACCTACTTACTGTACATCACCTTGTCTTCAGATAAAGTGAAATGTGACACATCGTCAGATATTTAAGGACACAAAGTTGTTTTCAGGTCAGTTACAAATTTAGATAGGAGATACCCTATTTGGTATGAAAGTAGTTGAGCAGACAGATCTTGGGGTTCACTGATCACCAGAATTAAATTTGAGCCCCTCTGAATATTTTTACTTGCCACTCTGATGAGACAAGAGTTTGACAGTCAACTTGAGGGGATAAATGGGCTGGGAGGAACCCCATAAATCACACGAGAAGCCTTGTACTTCAAGCTCAATACAACTTGAACTGAGATACGGTAGCCTCTTTCTCAAACAAGGAAGGAACAAATTGGGGTACCTTACTTGAAATAGTCAGGTGACATTCTTCATTGAGTGCCATGTGAAATAAAAAGATAATGTCTTCTTTTGTGCAACCATTCATGAGTCAGCAACCATGACATATCTAACAACCAGGAGCTCACTCCTTCCTGTCTGAAGTTAGTGTTCCCCAATATGAGCCCGTGAACCTCTTTCTCTCCTGTCATATATTTTCACCATAATAAAGAAGGCAAAATATAAGGCAGGGAGACATGGTCAAACTTCAGTAGTAATCAAAGAAATACAAACAAAAATGAGACTCCACGTTTTGGTCTATCAAATTGGCAGACTTAAAAAAATTATTGAACACTCATTGTTGGTCACAGGGTACAGTCATATACTCAGATGGGAGAGTAACAATGTACAATGTTAACAGTCTTTGTGGGGGGGAAGTTGGCATGAATTTAACCTTAAGATATGCATAGTCTTTGATCAGAAAAATCTACCTTCTAAGGAAGGTGATTGAGGATAGAAGCAAAGATTTAGTGACAAAGATGTTAATTGCAGTGTGGTTTATAATACACAAAAACTTGAAATTACTAAAGTGTTCAACAATTGACGGCCACCTGAGAGGCTCAAGTTGGTTAAGATCTCACTCAAGAGTGCGAGCTCTAAGCAACAGTGGTTCGATGCCCGGCCCAAGCTGAGCTGCTGCTGAGCTGCCAACAGGTAGCAGGATGGCTCAGCTAAAAATAAATAAATAAATAATTAAAAATAAAAAAATGAAGTGTTCAACAATTGGATGCTGGTGAAATAAATTATGGTATGATCATGTAATGAAATAATCTGTAGCCATTTAAAATAGTGTTGAAAAGATTATTCATGCATAAATATGTTTACTATACTGTATGATTAAAAATTAGTATGCTTTGTATATTCCAACTTTATTATGGAAAGTATATAGATACACATCTGTTCATAAAGATAGGCGTGGAACTACGTACCAAAAAGTAAACTCCACTTATTTCTGGATGGTGAATTTTGAGTTTGTTTATAACTTCTTTTTAATTGTCTGCATATTCATATTTTCCATAATTTGTATATATTTATGTTAGTGAAACAAAAAGGCTACTTCTAATTTAAATAAATAAATATGAATATGTATGGGGAAGCTAAGTCTCTGTGTAACCCTGACAATGATAGTGAGTCAAGAAGCCCATGAACCTATGACAGAAACTGTGTGTTGCCTACTTCAATATCTATTTCACTCTTTTCCTTTAGTTTTAGCACCCCAATTTTTAGCGGGACACACTGCCACCCAGAATAAAAGACTACATTTCCCAGCTTCCCTTGCATGTAAGTGGTGATGATTTTATTCTGTCCATTGAGATCTAAGTGGAAGTGCTGTGTGGGACTTTAAGAACTTTCACTGAAGGATTTACCCTTATTTTCCCCTTTTTTCTTCTCACATGGATGTGTTGGCTCTGTCATATAGGTCCATGGCATGGAAGCCACATGAGAGGATGGCAGAAGGGAAACATAGCGTCTAGGTTCCTTGTGATAGATGGCGATGCCATGTCAGCTTTGGACAGTTTACTTTCACACTATTTCATATTATAGGAACATGAACTTCTGTTTCATTTAAACCACTGTTATTTGGGGTTTTCAGTCATTTGTAGCTGCTCCTGAGCCTAATTAAATAAATGGACTAATTACATTTGTGGTTGTTGCTACCTGATTAGAACTCTTTATTGAAGGACTTCTTAGAATTAGTTGTCCAGAAAAAGAAAATACTTTCAGCATCATAGAAAACATACTTTCACATGAATCTACACTAGCATGATGAATTTCTTGGATTTCTAGTTTACTCTCTCTCATTAGTGATTTTTTTTTTGATGTAGTAGATAAGCCTATACATACATGTCCTCAAATGTTAATATAGCCAATTTGGAGGCAATGGCTGCCAAATGTAATTCTTAATTATATAAAAGAAACATTAAATGAATGTTAATGATGAAAATAATGACATTTTTACACCTGTGCAAATGTAGCTTACTCAAGTACAGAGACCTTTAATAAATACAGTTAGGGGAAAAATGAACGCTTTACTAAAGGAAAATTTGTTATGTGGGACATATTGTTTCAAGAATTTTTACCAAATAAATATTGCTGTGAATTAACTTATGACTTTGAGAGAAAAATTGTATTGAACTCTACAACAACCAATACACGATTCTTTAGCATTAGTTCATATTATAACAAAAATGAAAAGAAATAGTATAATTTGTACCCTGAGTAGACAGCATGATCTATTACTCTCTTTTGGGGACATGAAAATTATTTTGTCAGGTGTAATCGTTATGTGGCTAATTTACAGAGTAGTGTGATTGGGTGCTTCAAAGATTTGAACCTTGATTATGATGAAAAGTGTATTTTGTTAGCATTGCTTCAGTAGAAAACACTCAGGCATTTCAAAATGATTTTTGAAATGGTCATAAAATACAGGCAATTACAGAGCACAACATTAACTCCTCTCATTCCCTAACTGGAAGACATTATTAGACATGGATGTGGCCAGAAGAAAAAAAGAAAAGAAAAAAAAAGAGACACTTTTTTTTTAGAGAGAGACATCCCCTTTTTTCTTTCTTTCTTTTATTTTTCTCTTCATCAATGCAAATGTTCATGTTTTCATCTCTGTAGGATTCTTTCCTCACTGCATTCCACAAGCCCAGAGAAACTCTCTGGAACTCACAAAACCCTCTCCTGCTACCATATTAGGAATCAAAATGTGTAGCAGAAACTCACTGCCAAGTCGAGATAATCAACAGGGAATGTCTGTGCCTTTAAGCCAAATGAGTGCAGAAGAATGATCAAGGCAGCAAAATAAATAATAAAACTGAGGACTGGCTTTAAATTATGGTCTTCTTATATCCCACTCACTAATAAAGCTGTGCTGGAAATTTCTATACATACCCCTTGGGCATCCAGGTACTAGAGTCCAGTTAGGCCTAATTTTACTGTGGATATAATTCACTCTGGGTCACCAGTGAGGTAAAGTGAAAAAATATGTCTTTGCCTTATTAACTACATCAAAAATTTTGCTTGGCTGCCTGCCTCATAAATCTTCTACCAGAATACCAACTTAAGTATGCAATACTTTAAATGTTAGGTATTTTTTTTTTCAGCTTTTGCAAAGAGCCTATAAAAGTATATGGAAGTTACTAGAAAACTTTCCGGTTATATTGTTCTCACTCTGAGTAAAATAGGTTATAGGTAGTTCTAGTTTCCTTATTTATATGCAGCACTTGATCCATCACATACCTGACTAGAAATAAAATTTTAATTAATATCTGAGCCAAATTAGTAGATGTTTCAAATCACAACACAGTGGTTCTGGAATCCTAGCAAGGGACAGGGTGGGGATTATACAGTGAAGTCTGAGCAATTATCTAGTGGTTTAAGCAGACTGTTGTGGAATGAACTGCCTGCTTTATTAAGACTGTAATGATTACACCTGAGGACATAATGCTGTAACGATGAGAAATTCGACCTTGGAGCAACATTTCGTAAGTTTTAAAGGAGGCAGAGGTAAGAAACAAGGAGATCAGAGAACAGAAGGTTTCATAAATCAAAAGAGCAGATGACAGGAGCCTGGGTGAGAGCATAATTGTGGACTCAGGATGAAGCAAAAAATTTAGAGCTATTACAAAGTAATTTGTGTGCCATAACTCTCTGGGAAATTATAATTATCAGAGAAATAATAGACCCATGGCCAAACTGCTTCTGGCCATATTACCTGGACAGAAAAAGGAAAGAAAAAAAGAAAAAAAAAAAGTGGTGCAGGGAGAAACCAACAAAAACGCCTTCCTTGAATATTTATCGCATGTTATAGTTCACAAAGTTTTTCCGGCTATTAATTTATTTGACCTTTTGTGAAGTCTGCAAGGAAGAATTCCTCACCTCCTTAATCCACATCCGGGCACTGGCTGAGTCACCTCTTTAAATAACTTGCTTCAAGTCTGAGTAAGAATGTGCATTAGATGTCACATTTTTGTGCTTTCCCCAAATCCCACCAATGCCAATCTGAGTAGGAGTCTCTGCTTTCTGGAGGGTTCCTCCTTCCCCCACCTTGTTCGTTTGGTTGTTTAGTTTTCAATTGCAGTAATTTTTAGTTCTCCGATAGTTGTGAAACTCCACAAGGTCTGGGGCCCTGGGCACATTATTTAGCTACCGTGGCTTAGGTGAGGCAAAATTATGCCCAGAATTGATGATCAGGAGACAGAAAATGCCCTGTTAGCACTGGGAAAGGGTGCCCGAATCCCTTGGGTGATACTGCCATCTCCTGTTCAGAGTGGCTCGCCCAGAACTACCTTTATGTGCATTTGCTTTAAATTCAAATTTAAGACCCAGGCCCAAAAGATTCCTGGTGTGTCAGGAATATTCCCTGTGTATTTAAGTTTCACAATTCAACCTGTTTTAGAACAGGTTGGCTGGTGGCATCTTTTGTCAGTGGTCAGTGTTTGAAGACAGTATGAATAGGATTAAGGGAGTGGAGCCTAGTTAGTGTAGGAGGAGGGAGGTGGGAAGAAGAGGACTCTGAGGCAGAGATGTGGTCAAAGATGGAGGAAAGAAGACAGCAACGTGCTCCTATTCTGAGTACACTGCATGAAGGACAAACACTTCCACTGTGAAACTACCATCTCTACATGGGCTCTGTATAAGGAGACTGCAAGGAGCATGGAAAAATCCGATCCCCTTCTGACTAGAGGAGGGGCCATCAGAGGAGCTTTGATGTGGATACATCCCACCTACAAGTGAGGTCAAGAATTGGGATGGCAGTGTAGAATGAGCAGAATTGGGTCTTCTCAGAGCTTAGTACATATTTGCATTTCTGAGGACGTGGCAATCAGAGCCATCCCGATGGTACAGCAAAGGGGGATAACGACTCCAGGATTCCAGCTTTTCTTTCTCTCATGTCTCCCCAACTAAGCGTTGGGGAGCAACCCTAGGGAGCAGCTAGCTAACTGGCTGTGAAGGGGAAGTGGGACAGAAGGGTGGTAGTACCACTACCTCGTGCTAAAGAGTCATGACAGGTGAGAGTGTCCTATCTCTCCCATCATCAAGGCCCTTCCTGTATTTGTGGGATGGCCTCTTTTCTTCTCAAAACCTTAAGAAGCTACTCTTATAAACCTATTTGCCTTTCAAAATAGTTCCTGATGCTAAATTTAAGTTGGTTTCACCTTTTATTAATGGGAGAGGCACACACAGTCTGATTAGTCACAGGTAACAAATCACCCCAAGGGGAGTATTAATACTAAACCCAGAGAAGAGTGAGTCATGGAGGCGTGAAAAAGAGTACAGATTACCTGACTATTTGTCTCTAGAACATGAGCTCCCAGTCAAGGGCCTGCGCTTATTCTTGTGGCGCCAGACAAACATCACCTTTCCAATCAATAAACTGCTGGTGTAATTGCTCAGTGTGACAATGCTCTCTACTCTACCTGGACACAGTTATAGTAAATACTGCAACTTGCAAATAGTTATGAAGTTCACTCACATCGGTCCTGCCCAGATACATTCAGCTCACAAATGTCATTCTGTGACAGGGTGTCACAAAGAGGGTGTATGTATCTAAACCCACGTCCAATCCAAAGGACCACTTGACCTTTTTTTCTCTCTCTCTCCTTTGTAAAATTTTATTGGAGAACAGCCATGGCCATTGGTTACACATGGCTTTCATGCTACAATGGCATAGTTGACTCTTTTAAGGAGAGCGCAGCTCACAGTGGCCCATGCGGGGATCGAACTGGCAACCTTGGTGTTATCAGCTCCCTGCTCTAACCAACGGAGCTAACTTGTCACCCCTGACCTTCTTTCTCTTGATAGCCCATGTAAAAAAGTTAGGCTCCACAGATAGTCTTTTTTTCCCCCTGAAAACCTGGGAAATTCTTGCCACATGAATGACATACGTAATTATGAGGGCTGGATCTAGTGGTCTTATGCGGTGTGATCCTACTGGATCTTATGTTTGTTCTGAGAGCTGTGCTAGGCAAAGTGGAAACGTTTCCTGGACATGAGCTGTACCGTTAGTGGCAAGTCCCTGACACCAGGCAGCATAGATGCCTCAGATGGAGCTGACTTCTTCAGATAAACCACTTATGTGTACTCTTGTTTGTAGCTCCGACCATCCTCTGAAGCTTGGAAATACCTCACAGGTCAATTCATCCATTTTGCTTCTGATGCTGTAGTGCAGATTCTCAAAGGGCATGGCGGCAGCCGTAACCAGAGGCTTACTGTGCAGCATATTTGCAAAGGCTAATGTTGTGTGGGTGTACAAGGTGTTTGGGGGCCACGTGTGCATAGTAGAAATTTGACTCTTGCTCCGAAGTGATCACTTAACAGTTCTATTTCTAGTTTTTCATTTTAAAGAACGAAAGTAGAATGAATTTTACTATGTTCAACCATTATAATTTAGTCTGCCAAGTCCCTTCATGGGAATTGCATAAGGTAATTGAAGCCTCCAACCAGACAGACAGCAATTAGACTGCTCTGGTATTTGATAAATTAGCTTTACTGGGTACCCACAGTTTTGCTTTTACCCTGGGAAATCTGTTCTCAGAGGCCAAGTTCCTTGGCAGTTGTTATCATGCTTATCCTTGGCGCTCTGGCTTCAGTTCCAATTTGTAGGAGCAGAATGGGTTCCAATGCTCATTTCTAAAATATGATTCAGCTTAATATATTTAAAGAAAATGTGCAGATTAAACAGTGTTTACATCCACGTTTGTTGGAAAATTTCTTAGGTCTCATTGTTGTAATCAAGTTGGAAGAGAGTTGCTCTCAAACTTTAGCCTTCACTAGAATCACCTGGAAGCCTTGTTAAAAAGAATTACTGAGCCCACTCACAGGTGCAGTAGGTCTGAGGTGGGGGCTCAGAATTTGCATTTCTAACCATTTCCCAGGCCTTGCTGATGGTGCTGGGCCCAACCACACTTTGAGATTCACGGCACCAAAAAACAAGTTTTTACCAACTCTCCCCATCTTTTTCTTCCTATTGTTTAATCTCTAGATCATAATAATACGCATTCAGGCCTTTAATGGGCTGTACTGTGTCCCCCAATTCATATTTTGAAGTGCTAATCCCAGTGCCCAGGAATGTGAGTATATTTGGGGATAGGACCTTAAGTAGGTAATTAAGTTAAAAAGAGGTGGGCCTCAGCCAATTGTAGGCCTTAATATAAAAAGACTGACCTCCATGAAGGAGGGGGGAAGGCTGTCAGTAGACTGCCTTTGTAGCCGGGTTGCAACATCAACTCTGCCCTAGGTCTCCAGCCTCCTGGCCTGCTCTGCTAACCTGCCTTGGACTTGCTGACCTCTAAAAATTTGTGAGTCAATGGCTTAAAGTCATTATCTTTCTACACACACCTATACATTCTGTTGACTTTGTTTCTCGGGAGGACCCTAAAACAAGGTCTTATTTTCATTCGGTTTCTGGGTGATGACTGAGGATAAACCTTATGAATATTTTCCAGTAAAAAAAATACTGGGAATACAAACCTTATTGGCTTTCCTTTTATACACCTGTCATTTAATGCCTTTTATTATCATTCATGCTGTATGGGGGCTGCTCTTTGCTCATGAAGATGATCTAAGGTGTTCTCCATCATAGGGACCATTTTTTGAGTTGCATTTAAAATGGTTTTGTTGTGGCCAATGTTATAACAAAATTAACTGTGTCTCCCAAGTATGCAACTGTTTATTTGGATTGTGGTTTAACTGGAAGAGATATTTCAGGCCCTTAATATGCTGGGGAGTCATGTGGAATTTCCTTGGAGTATTCTGAATGCTTTACAAATATGTCGGTAGGGGTGGGTGGATATGGTGTCTTATTATCTTCTTTTTAACTTTTCCCAAAGTTCTGCCTCACACACTGAGTATTTAATGAGCTTTCACAGAGATCTCTACATCAAAACAGCTCTTGGGGAGCCATAAGCTTTACTGAACTTGCTCTCTTTTCATCTTTTGCTGCCATTTTTTTTCTGCCCCTGGCATGGATGTGATTAAACTTAGGGGGCTATTTAGGTTTGCAGCACAGAGGAAACACCTGTGAAAAGCCTGCTTCTTAAGCTGCCAATCCAAGTGGGGTGTTTCTCAGGCTGAACTGTTTTAAGTGAGCTTGAACAGAAATTAGAGCCTTCAGAGTTGATCAATCCTAGATAACCACGGTAAAAAAGACTTATCAAACTTGAAACCCAGATTTTTATCTCCCAAAGCTGGAAACCTTGAACTTGTGTTCAGGCTGAAAGGAAAAATTTTTACACGTGTTTAGATGGCAGCACCTACTGGTCAAGTGCGATATGGCACTCTAGAAAGGAGGCTACATTTGGAAGGAAGAGAGGAGCTATTCCCAGGAGGTTTGTGGGTAGTGTTATGGGAGCTTTTGTGGGAGGAATTGATTCTCTGAGCCTGCAAGGGGTGGAGTGTAGATTGACTCAAGCTGGTGGGTCAACTCCAGTGTCTGAAGATTCTGTGAAAGGCTCCCCAGTTCTGAAAGTGCTAAGGTAAGTACTCATTCTGTGGACAGTGTCATGAGTACACACACCAGTGCTTTGAGAAAATCCCAGGGATGGTCCACCTTCTTATTCTCTTCCTAAAGAGTGTGATATTTAATTATTTTTCACATCTGTCTTCCATGTGGTTATCTCCTATTGACACATGAAATAAGTTGAAAAATGAAATTCTTTTTACAGAAATCTGCTGGCTCACAGAAGTACTCAGAAAGGCATTTATTCCAAAGTGGAAGAAGTAGCAAACCTGGATTTTTCATACTTCACAGGCTGTATATATAATTGGGGTTTTATATTATTAGCTTCATAAATATTAAGTGAAGTATTATGGGAATATAACAGCACATTCTTGATATATGGTATATATATGAAAGCTGATAACTGACTTGATTCTAGTTACTGTAGTTTGTTCAACTTAACCACCAGCATTACATTTGCCCTTATTTGACATTTCGAGGCATTTGCAGTATATCATAATAACAATGAAAAGTATATTATTAACCAGCTGGCATTATGTCCCTCTTGGGGGTGATAGACACAAGAAACTTGAGGTTTAGTCAAAGTCATATTTTTTATTAGAGCTGGCACCCAGAGGACATATCCTTAACTACTACTGTAGTATTTGTAAAACTTGCTAGGCTGGTTACTTGAATTCATAGATTATTGTGATATTGTCTAAAGGAGTGAATGAAAAAACAAGAAATTTGTTCGACTTTTGGATTGGAGATTTGGTTCTTTTTGGCTCATGCATGGACTTCACAAAAACCGAAAACACTAACGTGTCCCCTGGATACATGGCAATAGTACAGAGACAGTGAGTTGAAGGTCAACAAAGTAATGCCTGCCTTTCAGCAATGTACCCTTGGTCTAAAATTTACTATCATTGTGTGGTCGTATCTATTGTGTTCTGTAAGATGGCATGGTTACCTGTAGTGAAAGCTGTTTAGCCAGAGGTGATTAAAATGGCCACAAAGGTCTATAGCTCTTGACTTATGGCCCTGTACTTTTTTGCAAGCATCCATCCCCCCATCTATCCCCTTTGTGTTTCTCTGCCTTCTGAAAACTCTGCTTGGCATCTTCACTCTCTCATTTTCTTCCTGGTACATTATGGGAGATTCAGGGCGAGTGTCACAAAGTGCATTTGACAGGGAAACTAATGTAATGACACGTAGAGGCTGGAAGTTCCAGAAGGGTGGAAACTCATTTTGCAAGCAGTAGGAGAGAAGGTCTCCTGTGTGCGGGGCTTTGTACTTGATTCTATATACATATCATTTCATTTTTATTATCAACAATAGCTGCAAGGAGTAGATATTATCCTTATGTTTTAGTGGAGAAATTGTGGCTCAGCTTGGTAACTTGCCGTAGGTCCCTGTGCCCACTTCTTTTTATGATACCACATTGCAATTACTGGGGGTGCAAAAAAAATGTACACATTTTAAGGGATGTTATCTATGTATTACTTTTTGAAGTTGAGTCACGGTAGCAGTGTATAGTATGACATTTGCTCAAAAGATGGCATTAATCAAAGGAATGCTAGCATCATTCATTGTACTATAATTGTAATAGTTTTTATCCTCTCGTAAAATGTGTACATTTTTGGGGCACTCTCTGTGTATAAAGAATAAGTTATGCATAGAGGAGGGAGAAAGGATGACTAGTGTAGTTGGAGGAAAAGTGGAGACCGAAGACTAGGAGAAAAGGTGAGACTCGGTATGTTTAAGTCATCTTAGAAAGGTGCTCAGATAAACTCGTTGCTTTCATTCAAGTCTGTTTGGTTTGCCTAGCAGAGCTGCATATGAATGTGGTTAAAGATCTATAAAGGCTTTTCTTAAGATGTTGTTCTTGTGTATATAACGAGTTAGCTTAGATTTTATTCCTCAAGAAAAGCATCCTTTATCCCAGTGGCTCTCAGGACCTCCATCACCAGCATCTCCTGGGGTCTTGTGAGGACTGCAGATCTGTGGGCGCCACCCCTGACCTCTGCAGGCAGGGCCGGTGTCTGCGTTTCAGCCAGACTTCCAGCTGATTGAGAAGGCCGAGATCTGAGAGCCACTTCTTCACTCTACCATACCTACTACCATGGGAGAATTTTAATCTCTCCTCATTTATGTATGAAAAGGTGCCTTTAAAAATAAATCTGTCAGCACTCATCAAATATACTTTGATAAGACTTAATCTGCTTCTTCAGATACCTTGTGGAAGATGAGATAAATGTAACAAAGTAGACTGTTCCTGGTATAAATAAAGCCAAAGAAGGGCTTATTTTTCCTTTT
Organism: Hipposideros armiger; assembly: GCF_001890085.2. Lineage (NCBI taxonomy): Eukaryota > Metazoa > Chordata > Mammalia > Chiroptera > Hipposideridae > Hipposideros > Hipposideros armiger. The sequence goes on along the minus strand of NW_017732041.1, from coordinate 782,378 downwards.
TGGCAATAATATTTAACACTTTAATTGACTTCTGGAGAAAATTAAATATAACTTCTAAATAACATCACATCTGAGTTTTTACTTTATCTTTTATCATAATATTTTCTTTGAAATTATCTGCTGAAGGCAATGATTGACCTTTTAAAAGGCCAAAGCAAACCTATTCAAATTATTACAGATGACTTGTTACAATGTCATATAACCATCTGTATTTAGAAATAACAGTATCTGAAACTAACAATAAAAAAATAACAAAAATAAAATAAAATAAAAACAACAGCATAAAAAAATCCCTTCTAAAACTTGAAAAGACCAAGGAAAGGATCAATATTCCCTGTCAATTCTGCCCTAGCCCAACCCCCATCTTTGAAATCAGAATTCTAAGACTACAGAATTTCAAAGGAGACTAGGCACAGCAATACTGGACTGTAGACTAATGTTGCCAACATTGACTAAATAAGTAGGCAGAAATACAGAGAAGGCTTTCTGAAATGACATGATTTAATCTGTGCTGGTTATTTATTTGTATGGCCATGTTGACTAGTCAGTGATTTGGAGTAGAGGTTTGGAAAGAGATCAGCTAGAAGGGCTGTGACAAAAATATTGTAAAAGGAATCATTGTTTAACGGAAATTGTCTTTTTGTCTGCCCATATCAAGTTCTTCCTTCTACTCAAACTTCATTGTTTATAAACCATGCCCATTTCATACACTTAACAGGTTTCTTTTAGAAATAGCAATCTAGATATCTCCCAGAAAGCTTTCTCCATAAATAAAGGCTGTTTGCAAATGATTTGATATGAGTCTCTTGACAAAATGTTATATATGTTGATTTGTATAAGTTAACATTAATTCAATTATATTTTATAATCTTGATTTTATTCTTGGCATCTGGAGTAGAGGGACCATATTCTATTAACTGCTTATTTTGTTCAGCAGATATTTACTGACTTTCTATTACAGATTTCCCACCATAATAGGCATTAAGACACATGTGTCATATGTAATACCTGGTCCCTGTCATCAGGAAAGTTACGTTGCTTGACAATACAATGCCAGGATTCATTAAAGGACAAGTTGAGAATTAAACACAGTATTCCAGAGTTTTTGACAGTGCTTGCTTAAAAGCTGTATCAGTTATTAAGTACCAGATAGCAATTGCCATGAACTCAGAGTAGTCCTTAGTATTCTATCTACATAAAATGCAAAGTTCCTTCAATAGTGTTTGAACAGGTTTCCCCTGGTAGGTCAGAGGAGCTCAGCCTATGTTCTAACAAGGGCCCTCCTATCCCAATGTTCTCTTCTGTGGGTTCAGGCCGAACTTGCATACTAATTACTTTCCAAAATGTAATAAATGCCAGATGGAATACCATTGGTAGTAACAGGAAAAAATATTTTGTATTTAGAAATTAATTCAATTAGAAGGTCAACTTTCAACCTAGAACAAACGGCAATTCAGAAGCTAGTATTCGTAGCATTAACATCACCTAACCCCATTCAGTTACAAGACTAAAAATTCAACATTTTTAAGACACAAAAACTTTAGAGATTTTAATTCTTCATAGTAATATAGAATTTACAGTTGCTAGCAGAAAACATTGTGTAAGCTTTTCCTAGATTGGAAACTGATGGGATTAGAATATCTGAGATTTTATGTATATATATATATATATATATATATATATATATATATATATATATATTTTTTTTTTTTTTTAAAAGGAACCATTTGATATATTCTTCTATGAATCATTCCCCAACCCCCCACTCCCCATCATCTTTAAGACTCTCCCTACTATAATAGTTCCTTAAGGGCAAACTATTGGGTTGTTGGAAAAGTCATGACATATTTTTTCTATGTTTTTCGTTGCAAAAATGCATCATGACTTTTCTGACAACCCAATATTATATTAACCTCTCTATTCCCAGCATCGATATGATAGATATCGGCACTAAATAAATGCTCAAGTGTCTGTTAACAGACTATCTGAAAAATGTCATCCTTTCATCAGGCCATACGAAGTATTTGAGTCACAATTTTCTCCATTTAACCTGTGATTATGTCCCTTAGCCTGGATATATAATTTATACAACTTCTATTCTTTGAGCTCTATTCCTTTATTTTCAGTCAGGAAAAAAAAAATACGATGACTTCATTTAATCTAGCTTTGTACTACATTGGTGTTGTCTGGGGAAACCTAAAAAAATAATTGCTTCCTGTGACTTTCAACCGTCTCTTGGGATAGAGCCTGGGCATCTGTATTTTAAAAATCTCTTAAGGTGACTCTGACATAGTGAGAGGGATTGGAAAGACTGCACTGATATTCAATTTAATAATTAAATGTTAATATTTACTCTAAATATGCTACAAAATTATCAGATAGAGTAAAACCTTGGATTGTGAGTAATGTGGTTTGCGAGTGTTCCGCAAGATGAGCAAACATTTCTAATACATTTTAACTTGGTAAACAAGTGATATCTTGCAATACGGGTAGTTCGCTTCCAGAATGAATTATGCTCACAAACCAAGGTATTACTGTATATTCTCTTAATGTGTATTCAAGTGAAATACAAAGTAACAATTTAGGGCAGAAACCAACATCAACCAATCTTCCTGTAGTGGGGGTGATCTCAGACAATAAATAGCCACCATTATAAAGATCCCTTACTGTTACTTTGAAATCTGTTAGCAAACTTTTTGGACCCTCTCAGATGGTCAATGTATTAAATACCTCAGTTTCTAAAGTATTAAAACATTTGGTTTAGAAATGGCTATAGATGACTTCATATCTGAGCATGAATTAAAAATTATATTCGTAAGTATAGTAACTCATTTAGTGTACAAAGTATTATTGAGTATTTTGCAGCCACAATATAAAAATAGTTAATGGCTGTCTTGTGGACTATAAGTCTCCATAAAATTTATTATTAAGGATTAATTTAAGAAAATCTGGATACTTGTTTTCTTTACTGAGTGTGGAAAGATGACATTTTAAGTTCACTATAAGTTATTCTATTTTTGATATGATAATGCATCAACTTACATTTATTTTATCTCCTTTGATGGTCTTCCTGTACTTTTCTTTCATTACACACCTTTAATAAAGTATATACTACACATAGGCCAGGAGAAGAAATATCTTTACGAATCAAAAATACCATCGAAGTCTATAGTAAATGTTGGGCTCTCTATTTCACTAATTAATCTACAACTGAATCACTCAGTTTTTGTAGTGCCGACACGATTGATTGATGTCTCTTCTATAACCAGTCTTCCTCTCCACCTTTCTTACCTTCCTTTTCCCTCATTTATTTGGCAAATGTGTTTAATGCCTGTTATGTATCAGGTTCTTTCAAAACATCTTGGCATTTAAAAATAATATAAAAATATTGAGTGATAATAGTTTTCAACCAGTAAGAGTCTCATGAGATTCATCTATTTAATCTTAATTGTATTGATAATTATGGAGGTAATTTTATGTACACAGGTTAAGCCCTTTAATAACTTAAATACACTGAATAGCGAGACAACTTTATTGTGTAGATGTGTCATTGGTAAGATTAAATTTGTGATCCAGATGTTTTAGCATTTGAGTGATAAGAGGCAGAACGTATCATCTGGTTTTTTGAAATGATGCAGTGGAAATCTGTTTTGATGAATTCTAGTTAGGTATTCGTTGATTGATGTAGGCAGAAACAAGTTTTCTTTAACATAAAATAACCCAAAAGTTCAATTCCTATCCCAATAGTTAAGCGTCTTTATAAATGTATGAATTCTGAAATGTCAACTTCTAAGATGAGACATGAGAATAAAGGGTGGATTGTGTGTCATCAACTTCTGATTGGTATTGATCTTTATGAGTTTAAGTGGGTTCATATTTTGATACTGAATCACCCTGCAGACTGTTTTATATACTGTCATAGCAAATGTGTCTTTATCAGCATTTATCAATTGCCTACACAGGTTAAGCCTGACACACTGTTTGAGCTTCTTTCTGTAATTTTTTTATAGTTGCATTTTCACTGTTTTCAATTTTTCCAGTAAAAGCAATATTATTTCCATTTTGACAACTGCTTCAGTGATATCCCAAATCATATTCATATCTGCTGGTCCATTGCAATTCAAGTTAATACCTAGCTATATTCCCCTTGCGTTTACCAGGTGCCTATCACTCAGCTATCTGGGCTACGTGAATAGTTTATGTATTTGTCTGACTTTAAATAATACATGTGACCAGATGCTAAAGCAGTTGGTCAGACTGCAGCCTCTTCACTGCAGCCTCTGCTATAGCTTTCAGGTTAGAAACAAACTATACATTGAAATGGCAGCTGTTTCTGGTCCTCACTCTCCCAGAATGGAACAACAGAGAAATGTTAGGGTTTGGCAGAGGGCTAAATATTGGTGGAGTTGCCCCGTCTTTGTTCCTTTCCCAAAAAGCAGAGGAAATCAGGCAGGGATGAGGTGGGAGAAGTTGGAAGGAGACTGACAGAGAAGTTTAAAAATAATGCTTTTAGGATTGTCTATCCAGACATGGTTAGACTAGATATATTCAGATTTCTTTACTAACTGGACCAGATTAATCTTGATTAAACTCACTGAATCATCTCTATTTTATATACATCAGACATAATGTATATATTTGTCTTTTAAAATTTTGTATCAGCTTAAATGGGTTTACCTCTCTTGGTATTTTTTACTTCTTGTTCTCTATGCTCCAAGTAAGTTGTATGTCACAGGTGGGGTCAAGTAGGCAGTAAAGAAGTATCCTCTAGCTCCCTGTTCTCATTTTCTATAAACCAGTGTATATTCTCACTTATGTATCAACAATCTGTATTATTCACAATATTCCTATATAATCTTTGTACAGCTGACAATTTTACTATAAATTATGAAATTGGTGCACATTATTTGTTTTTCCTATTACATATAGTTTTTCACAATGCAAAAAGTTGATGTAGTTTTTGTAGGGATGCTAGGAAACAAATATTTTTTAGAAAACAGTTTGTAATGGTTTTCAACTTGTCCAAAATATATTCCTGAGGAAACTTGCCTATTTAGGGTATTTAATTTAATTTATTTATTTATTTATTTATTTACTTATTTATTTATTTTAGCTGAGCCATCCTGCTACCTGTTGGCAGCTCAGCGGCTGCTCAGCTCGGGCTGGACCTGAACCGCTGTTGCTCAGAGCTCAAACTCCGTGAGCGAGCTCTTAACCAACTGAGCCACTCAGCCGGCCCTCTATTTAGGGTATTTTAAATGTATTTTAAAAAGATTGAAAATGTGGCCATGGAGATACTCGCACAAAACAGTATCTAAACTCTCACAAAAACAATATGTAAACTAATCCTTCTTTGGAGAAAAAAATGATTAATAGCAGGTTGTCACATCTCATGCATCTCTTGGTACCTGCTCTTCAAAGAGCATTATTTTTGTGACATGTGCTGCTCATGTGGTGTAGATATGGCACATTTTCACGAACAGTTTGTGAATGAATTGGAGAGCTTTCAACAGTGGATTCATATTTGCTATGTGGCTTACAAACTTGCCTGTATGGATGGCCTCATTTTTAGTTGTGACATCTAGCCTTCTGCCCATTGTCTCCCAAACCTCACATGCAGATTTGTATTCCTTGGTATTTTAAAATCCCTTGGTTACTGATCACAACAAATCAGTCATCATGAATAAAAATCCATCTGTTTCTTTCTCGCATTTTCCTAAGTGGTGTAATCATGTGTAATTCTTACTATCTACTCATAACTGTTGGGGGAATCAACTAAAGATTCTAGTTCAGTGATTACAGAAGATAATGTCCTCTTTTCTTTGCTCTTGGCAGCATCTTGTCCACATTCAGAAAATAATGAAAATGAGCCACTTTAGCTCTTAGCCATTTTCTGAATACATGCTTTGGAGTTAATGACCTATGGACTGTGTCGTTCTTTATTAAAGTAGGTTTTTCCATTCCTCAGGGGCTTTTAAAAACAATATTGAACCAACATGATTCTGGCATCCCCAGATGTATACATTTCAGAACTAGGAAGGAGTTTTTGAAAGCTATTGTCCTTTGTTTTTGTTGTATATCTTTAAGCTAGTGTTTCTCAAAGGGTCATTCTCCAAGACATTGCATCAGAATAACCAGGGGTTAATATGCAGATACCCGAGTCCCTATTCCAGAAATGCTGAATCAGAATCACTGGGGTGGGTCTGGAAACAAGTATCCCAGAAATCTAATACACTCAAGTGATTGAGAACAATTGTTTAACCGATGGGCCTAGTGAACCTACTGATCTTGAAAGTAATGATTATTGCCTCGCTCCTAGTGACATAATTTGCATTGAGTGGCTAGAATGAAGCACATTAAAGACTCTGAATTCAAATTCAAGAGCTTGGAAATTGAGCAAACTATTCTTGGATACTTCCAGGATTACATTTAAAATTATGTGCTATTACATGTACTAGAACTGAGAGTTGAGTCTTTTCAACCATTAAGATGCGGTAGCAGCATTTTATAGTGAGAAAAGCATAGTATAATGATTTAGGAGCCAGAGAAACTTGATTTGAACCGAGCTCCACCTCTATAATTATGGATAATTATTTACGCTCTTAAAGTTTGTTTCCTCATCTGCAAAATGGTAATTATAGTGCCTACCTCACAGGGTGAGATGGACTATTCCCCATGAAACACTTAGCAGTGCCTGATTCACATGAAGCACTTTGCAAATGGCAGTATCTTAAATTACTTTAAGTTAACTAAAAAGTTCTTAGTTTTCATAGGCTGTCTCATGTAATTTAGTTTATTAGGTCTATTGAAGGATGCCATACTGGGAAAAGTATAGATGGCTCATCTTAGAATTTAACAACATGATAGATTCAGTGTCTTTATTCAAAACTATGGCTGACATTTGTGTTTCTAAAAGATTTGATTAGTAAGATATTCTGTAGTCTGTTCAAAATATGTCTTGAGTCAGAAAACTGATATTTCCACATTTTTCTTATCAGGATTTATAAATGGGAATAAGAATAACTTGATTATGTACAATTCTGTTGGAAGTAGATAGAGTCATAGAGAGTAATGGAGAAGTAGGATAAATCTACTTACAAAGCAAATTTTTCTAAACATTATGGGTGTATCAGGTTTCTAGCATTATAGATCAACATTCTTAATGGCATTCAAAGATGAATTCCTTTGGAGTTTGTTAAATGCGGGTGCTGAGATAAGTCAGAGGCTTAGCAAAAGAGGGCTAAAATCATGTGTGTATATATCATGTCCTTGTATAATCATTTTTATAATATATCTAGCACTGGAAATTGGGATTTAAAATACCTGCTTCCATAAGTTTTCCTGTGAATAGAAACCCTTCTTAGAATTTTCCATAACTATAAAACTTATACTGTTTCAAGCATATAATCCTCCCCTGAAATCAGTAGTTTTTGTTTGTTTGAAAGAAGCAAGAAAAAGTGTGTATGTGTATCTGTTGAAAAGAAAAAGGACACAGGTAAAGGTACCTGTTTTGAAAGACAATGAATGACCAAGGAACAGAAAAAATATTACACAGGCACTGCAGATGTTTTCTGACCCAGCTCCATGTGCCGCCCCCTATAGCTATACACACGTTTAAATATGTGTACAATGTAGTAGAAGAAAAGAGTGCACAAAGCATGTAGAGGTTGTTTTGTGTCAATAAAACAATGACATTGAGTGTTTGAGAATTTAATGATCTTCATGAGATATCAAAGATTTTGGATTAAATACATCACCTAAAAATGCTCATAATAATAAAAAGACACTTCTTAAGAAAAAGTAAAAATATGTCAATTCAATTGCATGTGTTATTAGTCAAACCATTCCAATTTCTAGCAGTTACTTGTACGAGTGTGCCAAACATGCATCATCTAGTTGTATACATAATTAGGCATCACAAAAAGTTCCAAGACCATCTATTGACATTTTAGCTTCTCTCCTAGCAACTATTGTTGGAGCATTTCTTAAGAATGTATTGACATTATAAACAACTTTTAAAGTAAACAATTTAAATCTTAATTGTCATCCTCAATAGAATGCATAAAAACAGAATTTTATGCATGATCTTTAATCAAATGGACATAGAAAGAATAGAATAATAAAGCAGTGATTATGACTGGCTAGTTATATTCCAAAAATATCTGCAGAGCTGATATTTAAATAGTATCATATTTGAAATACTTCAATATAGTTTTTATTCTTTAAGTGACTTCCTTTGATAGGCCAGTCTTCTAAACCTTATTTAATAAAAGTAATAGAATCATTGATTTTAAAGAATGTCAAATAGTTGAATTTGTTTCATTGAAGAGATGTGTATCTGGACAAATTATATGACTTGCTCATGATTATGGTACTAATTATGGTGCAACTAGAGCTCAGTTTAGTGCCCTCTGCATTAAATTTAACTAAGGTAGGAAAAAGAAGCCGATTTTTACTTATGAATTACCACTAGGTTTCCAGTTGCTTCTCTGGGCCACTGCTGTCCCTGAAAGTTACTGTCTCTTTAAGCAAAAATGTATAATATGTGCAAAAATATTCTTTTTACCAGTTAGATAAAATATTCAAAGATTATAAGGTGGGTAAGAGAGTGGAGATAACAGAAGTGCTGAAAATGGAGATAAATTGAGATAAGATACCAGTTAGATAAAATATTCAAAGATTATAAGGTGGGTAGGAGAGTGGAGATAGAAGTGCTGAAAAGGGAGATAAATTGAGATAGATAAAAGACAGGTTAAGACATTAGCATGATTGTGACTTGCAATAATAAGTATGTCTCCGATCTCAAACTCCTTTCCTTTATCCCCTACAGGCAGGTGACTGGGCAGACACCTTTATGTCAAATGTGTTGAGAATGACTTTATAAAACACTGCAGCAGGTTATTCTTCCAGTAGAAGGTTTTTTACATACGTGAGGTTAATGTTGGGAGATGAGAAGAGCGCAGGACTAATAGAAACATTGGCTGTGTACAAACGGGGAGAAGAGAGGTCGGCAGTGATGGGGAAACAGAAGCCACTGTGAGGATGTTGCAGGGGCACCTGCAGAGCCAGTGGTGCATGAGACTAGGCATGGATGCCTGGAAACTGCTAACTTCAGGAAAGGGCTCTTAGAATTTCTGTGTATCATTATTAGGTTACAGAGATATGGTCATAATAGATATTTAAAGACCCAAACCCCAGGGATTCCCAGGAATGCATAGTAGTTATTACTATTTTGAATGAAAGCACAATGCACATGGTAGTCCATATAATAGAAAACAAAAGAGTAAACTGGGAAGGACAAAAACCCAAGAATATATTTGGGTAAAAGTGTGGCTATTTCCAAAGGAATCTCTTATATTTATAAACTGTTTTGATTGGAAATTAATCAGTTCCAAATACATGTTATATATTATACATATGTCAATATATAATATCATATATGTGTGTCACACATATATTTTTGTCAGGAATCACATTTCTTCTCTGCAGAGGAATGTGGGAACTTTCTTGGGGAATGCTTTAAAGCAATTTTATATAATAGCAAGGTGATGGGCTGGACAACCCTTAGGGGTTAACTTCAAGTCTTGGGATTTGCCATTATTGATTTAAAGAAGCAGTTCTGATAGCGTGAGAATGGCATTAGAGACCACAACAATAACATTCACCTGCACTACCTTAATCTTACGCTAGCCTGAGTTTTCCACAACAAAGATTGTTTTCCTTTTGGCTGCAGGGCTATTCCAGCATGTTCACTTATTGATAGACCACTTTATCCAGCTAACTGACAAAAGCAGGAAAAGAAGCCATCTTTGGAGAGTTATGTATCACCATGTACGTTTTCACCTTAGACACTGGTGGCACATTCGATTTATGGCTTCATTTCCGTCATTTAGTATGCTCATAATACAACATATTTTCCTGAATTAAAAAACAGGTAATCGAATTTATACCTACGGTTGATTGATGCTACCCTTCAAATAGGTAACTCTGGCCTAATACACCAATTTATTCTAAAATCCATAATAACCTGCATATGTTGTCTAGTTTACAATTTTGCCCTGATACCATTTTGAATTGTAAATCCTGGTACTCTGCCATCAGCAATTTTGGTGTCATGACTTTAACTTTAAATGTGGATGACATTTTTTTGGGGAAGAGCATAAAGTTTCAAGTTATGTTTTTAAGGCTAATCAGACTTGAAAAATCAATGAATATACATAAACCTTGATTGAGCACCCACAAATAGAAAACAAAAAAATACACAATAAATACATAATCTTGAGAATTCATTTATAATAACTGATTATATAATCCTGGTCTCTCTAGAATTTGGAAAATTCATTTTTTCTGATAGTAGCTTGTTCTACACTGAAACTCAATACTTCACCCCATCAACTGTTTATTACAAATTGTTTGGTGAGAATATCCATTACCAGAAAAGAGTAAACAATCAATAATTCAAAGATTTGGGTATGAAATATATAAACAGATCAGGAACATAATGTCTGTGATTTAGGAGAAAGCCAATCAAACCTATCATGTAATAAGAGATGTTTTCTCACATCTGCCAACAATGCTGAATCAACTTTTATTCTTGTTCGCTGATATGCTTCTATTCAAAACTTGAAAGGATGGAACTATAAATTAAAATCATCATGGCTTTAAGTCTATGGGGCTTCAGATCCCCCAGGATACTGTCCAAACTGTTTGTCTAAATAGTCATTCACCTCAGTGTCATAGAATTTTTGTCTGTAATCGACATGGCAATGTAAAGACACTTAAAAATTTTTTTGGTTGAACTCATACATTTTACATGCCAATGCTAAGCTGAGTATTAAACATTGTTTATACCTAATTCAGTTATAGGCTACTCTGGTTACAAGTCCCTTGTAGATGATAAATTTCTTATTTTAATACAACTGTTCGCTAAGTCTTGTTTGATACCCAAGAGTTAGCGAATTATAGGCATGTAAGAGAAAAGGTTGTCTACAGATTATTTTTGGGTTGGGGAGAAGGGTGAAAAATGTGAAAAGGATCAAGAGGTACAAATTGCCAGTTGTAATAATGGGGGCTGTAAAGTGCAGCATAGGGAATACAGTCAATAGTATTGTAATAACTATGTATGGTGTCAGATGGATACTAGATTTACTGGGATGATCACCTCGTAAGGTACATAAATGTCTAACCACTATGCCATACATCTGACACTAATATAATATTGTATGCCAACTGTAACTGAAAAATTGAAAAGATAAAATGTATTTTTGGCGTACAAATCTAATCCTGTAAAATTTGGTTTATATTCTGTGTATAAAATAAGTGTTTTAAAGACTTACATGAAAGCTTCTTTTATTAGCAATTGTAATGAGCATATGTGTGAGTTCATTAGGGAAAATAATACTTAAATCTGCTGGATGTTTTCAAAGCTGGGAACTTTTCTTCAGTTGCTGTTTATTGTATAGTTCAGCACTTAGTGAAATAGAAAAACATGATGCCTATGGAGAATTTGCTTCAATGACTAAAACTCAATTTCCTTTAATTATGAAAAATTTTCCAGCTTCAAAGGATCAGCTCTCAGCCCACCCTCAATACCAAGTTCTCCAGAGGAGGGTAAATCCTCTAGTTGAATAACAAGGGCACAAATAATATTTCTATAAGAGTCTGGTTTCCCCAGAGAATTTCTAAATAGTAGGTGTGATTCGGGAGAGTTTATATTCTTGGGGCCATTTATCACACTTTATCATTTATAGGGTTCTCGAGATGAATTCATCTTGTTAGCTCATCAAAATAATAAAGACAAAGAAGGATTTGCATCTTTCAGAAAGGCCCAGGTGCTTTACATGATTAAGAACTCAGAAACGCAAAGTAAAAATTCCTCTCTGTAGTTTTATTTTTATGTCTGAGTAATCCAGGGATTCGCTCCTTCATAAGAGGAAAGAATTTGAAAGCTGTTGCAATAACAAATAAACCTAATTAAATTCTGATCATTCCACTGTGTGTTTTGTCTAACTCTGTAAATTCTGCAAGGGACAACAGCAAAATGTACATAAAGGGCAAAAGGAATTCTTTTGGTTTGGGGATTTAAAAAAACCCAAAACACTTAAAAAAAAAAAAAAAGGTCTTGAATAGCCATCCTACCACATGAATTTATTTTGCTATTATACCATACTGAACAGGATAAAAGTATTTATAGTTAGGGAGGAAATAAAAGTATATGTCTGTTCTACAAAGTCCAGAAGCATGCCAGGAATACATGTTTTAATATAATAGTTATGTATGGTGTTGATAAATTTCTCTTAGAGCATTTATAGAAGGCATGGCAGGTGATCCTAGATTATCTATAGTACCAAACACCACACAGACTGCTTGGAGAAAATCTTATATATTTTATGAACAGTCTAAAAGTGCTCGCATTTCTAATACCTGAACTTGTTTAGTAATCTGTAGTGAGAACTGTATATGTACTGTGTGACATTTATAGTCATGAAACCCCAGGAATCTCTACTTAGTATTTGGAGTTCAAATCATTTGCCATAGTTTTAAAGTAATAAACCTATTTTTTTTAATTTGAATATCTATACTCAGTGCAAGGCTATGAGGGGAGTTCTAAAACCATATCATTATAATAAGATGGAATATTTTCAGAAGGGCAGTACACGTGTACATTTTGGAATTTCTGGTAAAGCTTTATTTAGGTTTCTTTTACTTTTTTCCCCTCTGAATTTTCTAATTTTCTCATATAGATTCTTCACTATCTGTGAGTAAATAACCAGGGGAGAGAATTACCACCCCCCCTTTTCCTGGCAAAGTCAATTAGGGAGTGGGGGGAAAGGAATGAGTTCCTTAAGAGGATGTGGAAGGGAGCAAAGCACAAGTGTTTGTGTGCTTTTGAAAATAAATTCTTGGAGTCAGTGTACCTGCTAAACATTATCTAGAATCGTGTAGGAACTTGAATCTGAATTAGTAGGGGGAAGGTAATCGCTCAGGGAATGTAAGTGTAATAAAGAATCTGGCCCCCTCTTTTGCACTAGGAATAAACTTTGGTGTGCTCTAGGCAAAGGCATCATATTTTTTAAGAAAAGCCTTCCGCTTCAACCTGAGAACAGTCTCTTATTACTTACTTCCCTGAAGTAACAGGCTCCCACCACTGAGAATCACTGTCATTTCCCCACGAAGCAGTTTTTGAATGGGGGTGGGTACCTTGACAACTGATTGAAAAACACGTTGACTAAAATGGTCTTAATAAGCATGCCTTATGACCTTCCTCCCCTGTGGCCTCATCAGCAGGCAATAAACTAGACGCATTGTCCTCAATTCTCATGTAAAAACCTATCTGTCAGAGAAGTAATTACCTAGCCAGATGTACGCCCCTCTGAGGCAAAGCCCAGAAATCATTATAATACTCTATAATTAGTGTTTATTATTTTATCTGTGCGTGTCAGTGGAAGTACAAAAAAGTGCCCCTCAGCTGGACAATCCTATCATAACAAGACATAGAAAATATTCATGTAGAAGCTTCTCATTGTCAGCTTTTCTTTGCCATGGCAACCCTAAATCAGCTTTCTTCCAAGCAATTTGTAGCTCAACCACGCTTCCTAACCCGGACACCGCAGACCTGGCATTTCATCCAGGAGTGTCTAAAGCTTGAGCCTGACAACAGGTGCAGGTATTATCTTCAAAGACCTGCATGATAAGCTCCTCATTTTTCTCTGCAGGGACAAGTATACATTCAGGGCTTGTTATTGGCAGATGTTATTCTAATGGGAATTCAGAATTCAAATCCTTCAGCCCCCCTGCCTTGCTGGGTCCTAAGATGGGGAGTAAGAGCACAGAGGTGCTTCTGCATTTCAGTGCAGTGCCTGGTCCTCAGCTCTCGTGGCCCTGCACTTTGTAATCAGGGTGGCCCCCCTTTTTTTTTTATCTTCTTCATGGAAATTTGATAAGAATTATCTGATTCGATGGGAACTTGAGACTGTCTCAGCTACAGAGTTCTACAAAGTTTAGGTATACAGGTTCACGTTTGGACAAAGCATAGGTTCCTCTGGAGAGAGAGAGAGAGAAAAAAAAGCACGTACCAGCCTTTAAAAGATCGAAAGTGTTGTGTTTTAAAGTAGAACCTAGGGAATTTGGAATGACAGTTATTACAGCTTAATGTAGGCCACTGATCTTTAATTTTTTAAGAAATGAAAGCTATTAAATCCTGAGAGAAAATGTGGTAGTAGTAGTGAAGGACATGGATTTTAAATTTCTTGGGTCTCTATGCCATAGTTATCTCGACTGCAAAAGGGTGATATTGATAGTATGCATTTCCTAGAAATGTGGTAGGAATTAAATGAGGCAAAGCTGGTCAAGTATTTATCACAGTTCCCAGCATGTAGTAAGCTCGGAATACAGTACAGTTACTTCTAGACTTCTACTCTATCAGACCACACAGTGTTACACACGTTGCTAATCCTGTTCGGCGGGTTTGGCCGCCTGGGACATGCACACTACATTCCTCTAATTTGGGGATCCTACATATGGGGTTGCTCAAGCAGAACCAGGAAATTTGGAATTTCAGGAAGGAAGAAGGCACTAGAAGGTGTTTCCAGGTGATAATGAGGTTGAGAGGAGAGCCTTTTCAGAATTCCCCTTGGGGAATGGCAGGGAACGCTTCCATTCTGCCAGAACAAGCCCTCTTCATTTTTAGGAAAGTACTTACTTGACCCCAGGCGCAGACAGAGGAGTGACAGATATTTGCTAATGGGCTGACTGAAAAAAGTATAAATGTGAATAAATACACTAGAGGAGCACATTTCCAATTGGATCTTTGCCAAACAGTCACTCTGCACTCCCAGAACTATTTGTCTTTTAGAGTATGCTAATTAGTTCCTGCTGTTAATATTTTCTCAAAAGATCTAAATGACAGGTGTTATTTCCTCTTTTTTAAGGGAGAGTTGAAGGAGTGTTGAAAGGCCAATATTCGAGTTAAAAATCTTAGATTGACCTTCATAGCCACTGGAATCGTTTTAAGTAAAATAGGTCAATTCTAAAAGAGGTCAAAATGTTCCTGGAAAAGGGTTTTATTTAGATTCTCAAATCATAAAACATGATCCAGTGGAGTCAGAAGACATAATTTGAATTATTGGTGCAGTCATTTACTTTCTGGCATGAACGTGGCAAGTTATTTAGGTTCCTGAGGCCTGTTTACCCATCTCTTCAATGGGGTAAATAATACCTATCTCTGGTATTATTTAATGCCATAATGCATGTAAAGTGTTAAGCACAACGAGTAGATAGAAAAGATAGAAACCCTCAATAATAGCTATTGTTTTTGTTATATTCCCTTTTAGGTAATTTTAGTATCCTCTTAGTAAATATGTTTGTCAAAGTTAGTTCTATTAGATGATGTTTCACTATATAAACATAGCTATCGTTACTATATTAAGAGGAAAAAGACACAACAGAGAAGTCTATTTGAAATTACAGCTTTCCAGGGGTTTACTTTAAGCTTGGAAATAAAGATTTCAACCAATCCAAAAGCTGGGGCTAATTAGGACTTTCCATAAAACACCAGGAAGCTTTAGGATTTAGTGTATTACAGTAGCACCCCCTTATCCATCGGGGATATGTTCTAAGACCCTTGCTGGGTGCCTGGAACTGTGGATAGTATTGAAGTCTATATATACTATGTTTTTTTCCTACATATACATATCTTTTTACTTAAAGGAAGCACTTTACAGCTTCTCTTTGACATATCTGAATTGCCAGCATCACTACTCTTGTGCTTTGGGCTGTTAAGTACTAAAACAGAGGTTGCTTAACACAAGCACTGCGATACCAGGACAGGTGATCTGATAACCTGGATGCTACTAAGTGACTAACAGGCAGGGAGTGTGTACTGTGTGGAGACGCTGGACAAAGTGATGATTCACGTTCTGGGTGGGATGGTGTGAAATTTCATCACGCTACTCAGAATGGTGCTCAATTTAAAACTTATGAATTATTTATTTCGGAAAATTTCCATTTAATATTTTTGGACTATTGACCATGGTAAATAAAACCTCGAAAAGCAAAACCTCGGATGAGGGGGGACTGCTGTATTGTGTAGCTTAGACTCCTCTTTGAGATTTTAGGATGCGTAACAAAGCCCTTATGTGTTTTCAGGGTCCTCAGAGGATTACTTGGAATGGTACCCAGCTGGCACCTTTTGGTAGCCTTCAATAGGCCAATTTTCTTTATCTCCTGAAAATGTAGTTGCCATTACCCAGGAATATTTTCAATTGAAGTTTTAAAAATGGTAGGGTTTCATTTTGTGGCTGTCTGGCTAACCTAATTAAGCAATCAAGTGATTTGTTATTTCAAGCATATCCCATTGTCTTGCCTGCATTTTGATTAAGTTGCTAAAAAATTCTCTGTTGATGTGCTTATTGGGTCTGAAAACTATTTACCAAACCTAATCTCAGAACTGAAAATGAGGATGTAAGTTGTCAGAAACATGACATGAACACTAGAATTAAATGCATTTCTTTTCTCAGAAGGAGATTATCCTGGAAGAATGTAGAAGGTAACAGATCCCTCATTCCTACAACCATTTTGAAAGGAAACATTTTGTTTGACCCAAGATCTGTTTTCAAACATACTCATTTTTTTAATGACTTAGGAAGTCACTATGATGACTTCCACAAATTTCCTAGGCTCTGTATGCTAGTGATTAATATGAGCTTTCCCAATTTGGGCTGTAAATTCATCTAATGACCATTTTTAATTATATTTAGTGCTTCTCCAAGTGGAGTCCTTTGGTTGTATCTGTGTGTGGGCATTCCAGCATGTTCTTTGGGTTAATCATTGCAGATCTGGATTCCAATCTAAACTTTTGTTCTTGGCATGAGTTCATGATTTAATACTAATGTCTCATCAAAAGCTTTTGCCCAGCTGTGGGTCATGTTTGTTTTTTTTGTTTTTATAACCAGTGGAGTTAGTAAATTGTGCTTTTGACTTTTACAAGTGGTTCTTAGATCAGATTGGTGTGAAAATCACTGCAAATCAGAATGCAGACTTGCTTTTAGTGAAATCTTATGAGGCCACGCTGATTTGTTTTTTAAAACAATTATTTTATTTACAAATTCATTTCTGTAAATTGACTCAATAGGCTATGCAATCCAGCCTGTTTAGAAGTAAGAAAAACCAAAGAGGTTGTTTCCAGTAGATTTTTCTTTGTGGAGTATAAAGAGTTGGTATTTATGTGTGGCAATTATATAACAATAGAGGAGTCTCCAAACTAGGTCATACTTGGTGATATTTCTGAAGGTTTTTAGATCTGTCCTGCAGAAATGCATGCATCAGTAAATAGGATTGAAGTTGAAGGATTTCATAAAGGATTTAAGCCTAGAGCATCTTCTAGTTAGTGAGGAAAAGATTTATAAGGGAAGAGAAATTTGAGTTTGATAATCTGAGAGACAAGTATTTTCAGTATGGTATGTGGCATAAAGAAGGAATGAAAATCCAGGATAAGGATTAAATGTGAGGATGAGGATAAGTACTATGATGTATGGCCTGTGTTTTATATACTTAATGGTTTTAAGATAACATGAAGAATAAATGAGAAAGATACCATCGTTTTCAAATATTCTTGACAAGATAACCACCAAAGTTGAGCTACATACTAGCTCCATTTGTTCTTCTAGTTGGTATCATAAATTAAACATTTTCCACAGAAAGCCCATCCTGTCCATTCTCCCTGAAGCTGGCCTATTGCAGATTTCCCCATGCTAGTGTTTAGCAACTCCATTCTTCCAGCTACTGAGGCCTCATCAATGCACCCATCCTTGGCTCTTCACTCTCTTTCATAGTCAGAAGCAAAACCTGTTGGCTCTTCTTTCAAAATATATCCAGCATCTGACCATTTCCGTAAACATTCCCTACTCCATTTTTGTCCTAAACAATTTATCTAACGCACTTTGTAATATACTCACTTGTCATGTTTAGTGTTTTTTTCTTCTTTCTAGGATATTTCCTCTCCCTCTCATCAAGGAGAATTTCCTATCTTAATCACTGCTATATCCTTAGCCTCCAGAAATGCCTAGCATACAGTGTGCTATACTTTTTGAATTAGTGAATAAAACTATTAGGGATGGAAAGGGACACCAAACACTAAATTAGATCTACTCTTAATAGATTCAACAGCTATTTTTGGGTAGTTACTATATGCCTATTTGAATAGTAAGTCTTTTTTTAAAAATTATTTTTGTTACAGTTGACATTCAATATATTAGTTTCAGGTGTGCAGCATAGTGGTTAGGCATTTATTTAATTTATTCAGTGATCCCCTCTAATTAGTCTAGGGACTAAACTATAGTCTGACACTATACATAGTTTTTGCAACATTGCTGACTGTATTGTCTATGTTGTACTTTACATGTCCTTGACTGTTTTGTAACTACCAATTTGTATTTCTTAATCCCTTCACCTTTTTCATCCAGCTCCCCAATTCCCTTCCCCTCTGGCAACCATCAGTTCCCTGTATCTCTGAGTCTGTTTGTTTTGTTTATTTTTGAATAGTAAGTCTTTAAATCTTGTATATATTGTGTATGTTTCACTAAAATGCTAAGTTGTCCTTAGGATTTTGAATAAAATGATATATATATATATATATATATATATCACAGAATACATCTATAAATACATATGTCATAGAATATATATTTATGAAACTAAATGAATATGTATCTTATCACTTGTTTTGGTTAACAAGTTAGTAATTGAAAAATTAAAATTTAAAAAATCCCAGGGGTCTCATCACATTTGGACAGAGTGTTCTTGAAAAGAACTCATTTTCAGAAATACTGGGTTGTAGGAAAAGTCATGTTGCATTTTTGCAATGAAAAACATAGAAAAAATACGTCATGACTTTTCCGACAACCCAATATACTTAAAGTGTTTTCTCAGGTATACTATCTCCTGTTTAATTTTATTCAAGACTACAGTGATGACAAATTATGTTTTGAAATGCAATTATAAGCACTCCTTGGAAAATAACACGGTTTTTCTACATAATGGATTTGGTATGTTGATTAAATTGTGTATCACTTTAGCATCCTGGATATTCTCAATTTCTAATCACTCCTAAAGGATTGTATTGGGTTGTCGGAAAAGTCATGACGTATTTTTTTCTGTTTTTCATTGCAAAAATGTGTCATGACTTTTTTGACAACCAAATAGAACTAAAAGGAAAAAAGGGAAACTAAGTTGTTTATACAACAATGGCAATATGGCCAATGTCTGAATTTTCAAAAGCAATTCTTTTATATGTAAATGAGGTTAAATTTTAGGAGGCAGACATAATTCCTTGGAAAAAAGAAGGATGACGGAAACTGAAGATAGCGCTTTTTAAAATCCATATGATTTAAATAGTCCTATGAAATTTTGTATGCTAGCACTAGAATTGATAGGATTTTTCCAAGTAGACCATTATTACCCATATATAATAGGAAAAATAAGTTGGTTAAGAGTTAAGTTGTTTACAAAGTAAACATGTTAAAAATATGTTCCATGAATATCTATAAAAGGGAAGGCTTAACAGTGCATGGCACACTGTAGGTGCTCAATAGACATTTACTGAATGAATGAATGAACTTGAATACTAAGGAGTAATTTCACATAACAATTACATATTGCTCTCTGGTTTGCCCTGAAACAAGAGTCCTAGAAATCTCGTGATTAGATAAATGCACAACTTATAATGTGATGTGATATTGGGTAGTGAAATAATGAAGGTTTTTGGCACACAGGAGGGATAGAGACATTTGTGAATCATCATTGGAAATGGCCGCATGTCATCCTATCTCTGAATTTAAGTTTAAAAGTCTGATGAATTGTGCACTGAAAAAATTTTGCTTCACTTCAAGTCTAGTGCCATATAAACTAGAAAATTGCCTATTTAAAGAGAATTTCTTGAAGAAAATGTATCTCAGTGGAAGAGGAAAAAAATACCAACCATGTACTAAAATGTAATGGAATTAGAATTCTCTCAGGAAAATAAACTTATTATGGGTAAGATAGTTGTATAGAGAATAATGAATCATTTTTTTTCCTCATTGCTTTTTTCCAAGTTTTAAATGGTTCAACATATTTATCCTTGCAAAACAAGAAGCTAGCATAGAGACTGGTAGAATGAAAAGGTGGGAGAATGCTGGTTCTATGATTGGTTGATATTTTTCCATTTATTCATTAATTCCTTTTGAATACCTGCTCTGTCAGACACCATGTAAGGCACTTGATATATGTCGATAAAGACACATTCCTGCAATCCAGACGGGACATCAGTCAAACAAGTTAGCAATGAAACTACTGTACCAGTTGTGACACTGTGTGCGATAAAGGAAGCAAACAGTGCAATAATAAATAATAACAAACACTAAGATAGGTATTATCTTGATTTTTCAAATGAGGGAATTGAGATTTAGAAAAGAGAACCGGATATGAGGTCATATGCTTGATGAGAGGCAGCACTGGGTTCCTAACCCAAATCCGACAGACTTCACAGACAGAGTTCTGGAATGTTCCACTGCAGTCCATTTCAACACAGACTCCCTGCTTAAACCCCTCAGTGGCTACTCAACACCTCCTCAGCATAAAGTTCAATTTCCTTGATTGACCCGGCCTCTCTCTCCAGCTTCACTTCTCCCTCTTCTCTGCTGTAGCGATGTGGCTTGAGGTTCCTCAGCGCACTTCCCAGTGGGTTTCACAAGCTGTTCCTTTGCTCATATTGTCCCCTGGGCCTGTCCCTTGAGCTGCATAATCCTTCAACTCAGTTCCTTCTCCAGGAAGCTTTCAGACACCTCCAGCGAGGGTTTCCCACCTTCTTCTGAGCTCCCATAAAATCTTGTTAAGCTTTTTCAGGGCTCAGCAAATTACTGCCTATGGACCAAATCTGGCTCTTGCATGCTTTTGTAGGCCATATGCTAAGACGATTTGTACGTTTTTAAAGGTTGAAACAAAACCAAAAGAGTGACATTTCACGAGACATGAATTTATATGAAACTAAAATGTCAGTGTCCACAAATAAAGTTTTATTAGAACACAGCCACATCCTATTGTTTACATATTGTCTATGGCTGTTTCTATATTACAAGGGCAGAGTTGAACATTTGCAAGAGATCATATGGCCTACACAGCCTAAAATATCTATCTGGTCCTTTATAGGGAATGTTTATAGATTTCTAATTTAAACCTCATGTTTGTCTTTCCAAGTGGCTTTCCCCAAGCCAGCTCTGAGCATGAAGGTGGGTATCACAGTTTATTGATCTTTGTCTCTCCAGCTCCTAGCCCACTGTGATACTTAAAAGGAAGGTATTTACTACACATTTGGTGAGTGCATGAGTTTATCCTTTTGTCCCTAGGACAGTTCTTCAAATACTCCCCAGTCTTCTCGTTTACCGGCTAAACATCCAGGCATTCCTTCCTATTCCTTGTGTGACACTTGCAGACACCTGAAATTAATCTGGCTTAGTGCCTCTTTATATGTATTTATCTCTCTAGATGATGATGTTATCTCTGACATTTATGAAGAGTTTACCATTTATCAGAATGTGTACCATTTTTACATAAACATTATACACCACATTGATAAATTACAACACATTGTTCTTCTGGGTTAATGAGTAATTGATTTTTAAAGGAAGAAAAATTGAAATACATTTTTCTGCCTGCGGTAATAGAAAAGAAAAAAAATGTAGTTTGTTTGGCAGATTTTTGGTTTATCAACGAGAAACCTTTAGTCTTCTACAATCTCTAGTGAGGAATTAGATGTCCCCCATGGGGAAGAAAATATTAGAATTTCTACTTGATATATTTTTTTCTTCTAAAAATAATAAAGGATTACAGATTTACTAAGATTTGAGATACAGAACCACAGTAGTGCTCTTGTTTGGGCAAGATTCACACACAGCATTCAAGGGTCCCTCAGGGAGGCTGGAGCCCCGCCATGGGGGGTGGGGGATGCAGGGACCCTCATTTGTTTATTTGCTTTTAGTGTTTTGCTGTGTACTGCAGTTTCATGTGAACCAAGTTATACTGATTTATGGGTTGTATTATGTAACTGTAACAAAGTAATCCTCATAAAATGAGCATGTTGCTTAAAGTCATTTCTGAAACACAACAGTGGGGGTTTGAAAATTTAATAATGCAAATACATTTCACGTGAGTGAAAAATAACAATGACAGCTGGCACCTCTTCAGCTTCTGGAGTGAGCGCTGTGTTGGTCTGATTAGATGTAAAAAATGATCCCTTTTAGGTGAGAGACGTTGGCTAAAAATTTAAACAGACATCATAAACTTCAAACAATGTGGTACACTGATTTATATTTCCTATGAATCTCAAACTACTGTATCTCCCCATGTATAAGATGCACCCTTTTTTGAAAAATTTAAGGTCTAAAAACTGGGTGCGTCTTATACAGTGGCTGTAGATTTTTTTTATTTGCATTTCCCACAAGTGATGAGGCATTGTATGAATTTTATGATGAATAAAACTTGAGTTCAATAACTTCATGTAATACATTTTTTTTCAAATTTCGGGCCCCAAAATTAAGGTGCTTCTTATACATGGCAGTGTCTTATCCATGGGGAAATATGGTAAGTCCCTATTAAATATGAGGAATATTGTGCCTTTGTGAAGTATTTTTGCAGATGTGATGCTCTTTAAAGCTAAGTGAAAACATCTAATATTTGTGAATTGCTATGTCACAAAGTTAAAACTGTCTTCAAATATAATGAAGCATATGTACTAACAAAATAGTAATATTAATAACAATTTAAAGGGAGAACATTTTCATAAAAAATTGTAAAATGAGTATCTTGTATTTGCTTTTTAGCCTTTACTTTTTCCTACTTTTAAATAAATTTATTATGTCCACTTTATATTATAATAGTAGATGTACAAAATTTATAAACCTATAAGTAACCATATAAGGAGGAATGTGCTCCAAAAGCTTTACTGACAGGTGAGTATCATCAGAATTTGAAGACATCTGAGCTTATCATTAGACAACTCTATGCTAGTTAAGCAGAGATTGTAAAGAAGGGATATCTCCACCCACCCACCATCGCTTTGAATTTTACAGAGTGTTTATCTGGTTTATAAATAATTTTTTGATGCAAAGGGATATAATTTTGAGAAAAGAATTGCCTATAACTCCTAAATCAGTCTACTATTAATACATCCATTGGGTGAGGAAAACCTCTTTTCACATTCTGTTAATTTTTTTTAAAAAACATAGGATCTGTAATTATTTTTGTACTTGCATATAGTTGGTCTTTTTGAAACTGTAGGCTCTGTAAATAGACAATGTCCATCTCGTTGACTGAATTTCAAGTGTCTAACACAGGGTTTTGCCCAGATGATGAGTGATGTTGATTGACTGGTTTTTAAAAGCCAGAGCTAACAAGAAGAGAGGAGTGGGTTGAGGGGCTGATGGTGATTGGATCCCTCTTCCTCTGGGATTACAGCAAATCTTGGACCAAGAAAGTGACTTAGCCCAGGAAATGAAATTTAAGGTCTATTTGTCTGGGGCATCATCTTGTATAATTGACAGTGTCAGTTCCTGTTCCTTTATACATTATTTGCATTTTTCTGCAGTACTGACAACCTTCCAGAGGTTTGTTCTACATTTCCTAGCTACTCTTTAAATACATAGTGATTTAGATCGTGTCTACTATTATGGCCTCAGTTTAAAGAACTAGCTACAATGTTATGCCTAAAAGTTACTGCCTTTTCTAAGGCAATGTAATAGGTAATCCTAGGACTATCAGTCATTAGAATCACAACATCGTAGCTATGCGTAGGCTATGCTAATCAATTTGTCTTTAAATATCTGGATAATTTTATTGTGGCATAATAATGTCTTAATACATTCAATTCAGTTCAATTTGATCTGATTCAATTCAGTTCGGTTCATACTATGAACCCCTTATGGGGTCTACTATACGCTAGGTAATGCTAGATGATGACTATGTAAAAATAAATTCAGTCAGGTCTCTGGCAAAAGAAATTCACAGAGAAAGAGCCACAGATACCTGTAGTGGGATATAAGTCCCACAGATATAAGTCGTGGGAAGGAATAAATCCAGCGTGCCATGGAAACAAAAAGAGGAATAAATAGGGTGTCTTACAAACCTGATGATTAAGGAACTTCACAGTCTCATGAATGAGAAAAGGTATTTGTAGGACACAATCAAAGAAAGACAAGTCTGATCAAGTGAAATATGTGAACAGTGAACGATAAAGAATAATGAAGATGGGGTAGAATATCTGAAGTTTCCAGGAGAAGCAAATACTTGGTTCTACCCATTTCTTTTTTTGCTTTGTTGTGGTACTTTTTGCCAAACTAAAAAAGCAGGGTTAAAAAAAAAAAAAAGGCAAGCTGCTGTGAAGCTTTCAGTTCATACCTCTGAGGCATGACTTCTGAAATGATTAAAAGTAAATTAAAACTGCCCAGGAACTCACTGGCTGCATATGATTGTCTTCCCACTGGGAAGCCACAGCTCACTGTTTCATGGCTGCTCTTTCGGTATTATGTAAACTTGTAAACACTAACCTTTTTTTTTTTTTTTTTTTTTTGCTCATTAGGGCATTTGCTGTTTATCTTTTAAGTCACAGGGATTTGCATGTGTTGGCATTTGCAGGCACAGTTGGATATTGTTACTTTGTCAAAATAATCTATAGAGGGCATTAATTGTGAGTCAACTGATGATCGTTTTGCAGCTCAAAAGCATTTATTAACTTTGAGGGTTGAGGTTTCTAAGGTTTGGGGATTATGGCCAATTGAAATTAGAGAGTGCACAGTCTAGACAGTGGAATGTAGTGGGTACGCAGACAGGCTTAGGTAACAGACACAGCTGGATTGAGGACCGGATGTACCACTTATTCACTCTGTGACCTTGAGCAAGTCATTTTACTTTCTAAGCCTCCCTTTTCTCATTTGCATATGGGGATAAGATCAACTTAATGGGATTATGGTTAGGATTAAATAAGATCAAAAGCATTACTAGATTATAGCTATTTATCATCATCATCATCATCATCACCAGTAGTAGTCTCTTTCACTCTTAATTTTTTAAAGGAAAAATAAACCACTGGCTCTTGGTGGGGGTCAATTTGTCTTTAAAGATGTGTTCTTCCATGTGCTGATACCTGCTCCATGATCGGCATGATGTTTTGGGGCTTTAGTTCTCACCTAGAATGAGACCATTTTGGGAGATTGGAGGGATGTAACAGGTGAATTTCCTCACCCATGGAGGTGGGTAGGGCGTCATCTGCTCAACTTGCTTCTGGCCTTTGCTTAGGTACTGAAATGGGAAGAACCAAGACTGCACCTTTGTTGCTTGTACCCATTGATCCTGGCTCAGATCTTTATAGTTAACAAGAGTAAGGTCAGTTCTTTTCTCACATATGTGCAGGCATTGTGTTCTCCCTAAGTCTTTTCTTTTGCAGATTTAACATCTCCAATTCCTTGAACAGTTCCTCAACTGAGACTGTGTGTGCCCTCTGCGTGACCCTGATTTCCCTCTGGATTTGCTTCAAAAAGTTAATGTCTCTCCTCTTAAATGTGTTTCCAAAAGCAAACACAATATTCCAGACTTCTCAGTGT
Source organism: Hipposideros armiger (assembly GCF_001890085.2). NCBI lineage: Eukaryota > Metazoa > Chordata > Mammalia > Chiroptera > Hipposideridae > Hipposideros > Hipposideros armiger. The sequence goes on along the minus strand of NW_017732041.1, from coordinate 756,750 downwards.
AGAGTATAGAAGCACTGTTGATGGAATCTCATCTTTGAAATGAATAACCTCTGCTGCTAATAACATTTCACTGCTGTTTTATATGTCAGATGAAATCATTTTGAAATTTAAATGGAAGGTTAGAGAGGCCATGACAAGAACCATCCATACCAGTAGCAGTCAACAAACAAAAAGAAATATCTTTTTGTTCATTGACCTTCACAAGATAAAAAAAAAAAAATCCCATTCCTGCATCTTGCTTGCAAGCAAATATTAAGTTCTAATACAACTAGTTCCTTTAATGGTATTGAAGATGGCTGGACTACTTAGGTTTTTATAAAAAAACTTTCAAAAAAAAAACCACAAAAAACTTTCAAGTGGCTGTTATAAGAATCAAAATATATATTATAATTCTGTGTGGGCAAGTTGATTTTGAAAGATACATCCATCTGTTTATATATCAAAATTTATATCTATATAATTGAGCACAAAAGTAATATCTTTCTCTTGAGTTTTGGGCTAAACTTACATAACACTTTAATTTTATTGTTGAAATCTATTGCAGGCATACTAAAGGTACCTTTATTAAAAGTAAAAGTAGCCCTGCTTACAGTGTATGTTTGTGAAGATTTTTTTAAAAATTTATTTTAAATTTGAAGATGAGGCTGGAATGTACCTCCTAATTTCATGTTTATATCTCCCTTAGCATCCTGTGAAGCGCTGACTCTTTAATCTCTGGACTGTGGAATATAGATAGTCTTCAGGTTCATAGCTTCAGAGAAATTGTTTCTTAAGCAATTGGTTTAACCTTGGGTCAGGCTGCCGAGTTATCTGAGACAGGCCCAGTTCAACATTACTGATATGGGCAAATTTAGCAATTAGTTAAGTAACAAATCATAGTGGCATAGAGGAAGCATCACTGCTGTAGGACTAATACACAACAATTTTTCACATTTCTTACCATGTTTCTTAGTAAGTATTTTCAATGAGCTGCTTTTCCTGTTGGCAAGTAAAGCAATTCATCAGATTTAAGGTGAAGGCTGTAGAATAGATGCATAATCCGGCCAGAATTTTTTCATTTTTTTAAAAAACGCCAGTATGGGCACAGCCTGGGAATGTTTGATGTAGAAAAGGAAATCAGCTAGAGGAAGACAAGCTGAAGAGGGTTGAAGGGCTGCCAGGATGTGAGAGTTTATATGGGCATTTCTCCTTTTGTTTTGGTGTTGATATTTCTTGTAAAGATTTGAGAATTTGTGGAGTTAAATGAAAGTTGGAATCATGACCACTCAATTCTGTACCAACACTAGGTAATGAATGCTGATTCATATTGTATCCAATTAGGTATTCATTACCTGGGCACCATTATTTGGAAAGACAAGTGTGGGGGGAGGGTTACTTTGGGACCAGGCCCTGCCACTTCTAGTCAAATTATCATAGCAACAGCAGGATCCATCTTGTGGTGTTTCATTTTAGAGGGAGCATTTGTCCAGCTACCAGGTACTAACTTGATAATTAGGATGACAGAGGCTCTATTCTTTTTATTCCTATTTGATGGTCTAACTAGCTGCATTTGTCTTGGGCCTGTTAAAACAAAATGCAAAAAACAACAACACCAAAACCCCAAAACAGTTGGCAGAGTGGTATCTTAGAAAATTCAAATAAATAACTTAGAGTTGAAGGTGGTAGAAACACAGTAATTGAGAAATATACTACTGGTCTTATTTATTATATATTGAGACTTGTGGCCAAATAGTAATAGAAGTGGTGAGCAGAATTTACTGCTGAGCCTTAGTATGTTCCTCTAGGATAAGTTCATCTATGCAGATGACTCCCATGCAAATAACGGAGGTGCATTCTTGAAGCATGCACACGTACAATATTTATATTAGCCATGTAGGAACTTATTTTCTAGGAACCAGGATATGGTGAGAAAAATAGCTAATCAAGAACTGCCTCTTGCTTAGAAATTATATATATATATATATATATATATATATATATATATATATATATATATATATATATATATATATATATATATATATATATATATATATATATATATATATATATATATATATATAGTGCTGTTAGCTTTGTTTCCACTTGACATTATAGTAAGCCCACCTTGAACGTTGCCAGTCGGTTCGGTGACTTTAAGTGAACCGAAGTATAATGAAACCAATTTAACTATAGGCTAATTGGTGTGAACAAGAGTTAAGTTCCTACAGCATCTCATCAATGTTACAAGGGAAATGGCAGTATCTGAGGACCTGCTGGACTTCATCTGCTAATGCAACAGCGCTGTCATTAACATCCTGATTATATAGATGAACAGGCTGAGGATCAGAAAGGTTAAAGGCTTCGGACCCAGGTTGTCCATTGCCAGTCACTGTTTCTTTCCCAGTGCTCCCTGCTGTCTCTCGGGAGAGAGTCTGTTTATGGCTGAGTTGCAACTCCACTGGAGGCCAAGGAGGCAAGGACAAATGCTGCCATTTTCAGACAGGTATTTATTATTAAGCTTTGCCCTGTAATAACTGTTAAATCATGCCTTAGGCATGCCTTTTGGCAAGGTCAGGGCACATATAAAGCATTTCCATAAAGTTAAGTTCCTGTTGAGAGGCTTTTAAGGTTTTTATATTTTAATGAAGTTATTAAAATGAAAGTTCAGACTTACATAATTCATAAGCATTCACTGCCTCTTCTAAACTCTTTGCCTCTAAACTATTTTTAACGTTTTTCAGGGAAATTCTTATGTAAAACATGAATTGGTAACTTTTAGCATAAGCAGCTTTCAAATTTTAAGTAGTTTTGTAAAGTCTAGGAATTGAGAAAGTCTTTTAAAATGTTGGTTTTTACTTTTGTAAGGGAATATATTTTTACATTGGCTCTAAGTGACTGTCATAGATATCCTCAATTTGCTATCAAAACAATGCTGCTGGATTGAGTGCTTTAATGGATTCAAACTCCTGCAAATATAGCTGATGAAAATCTACAAGCTAATGACCTGATTTTTTTTTTTTTGTACTCTTTGCAATCAATTGCAGTTGTCTTTTTAAAGCAACACATTTTTAGGTTTTGAACTTAGGGTAATTGCATCTTACTTTAAAATTCTTTCTTAGTTTAGAGGCATGATCAGACCATATAAATGTAATATACCGTATTTCCCCATGTATAAGATACATCTTAATTTTGGGGCCCGAAATTTGAAAAAAATGTATTACATAAAGTTATCGAACTCAAGTTTTATTCATCATAAAATTCATACAAGTTCTCATCACTTGCGGGAAATGCAAGTAAAAAAATCTACAACCACTGTATAAGACGCACCCAGTTTATAGACCCCAAATTTTTCGCAAAAGGGTGCATCTCATACATGGGGAAATACGGTATTACCTTTCAGCAACAGGAGCCAATAGTAGAAGCAGCAGCAAGGAAATTTTAGGAACATTAAACAAAAATGGGACCGTCCCCCCATTGTTTTTCTTTCTCTTATTGATAGTAGGAGCCCTTTGTTTTATAGGGATATTCATGCCTTATCTGCTTTCTTCCAGTCTGTTACTTTTAACCTCATTTATGGCATTTAATATTAATTTGAGAGGAACTGACATCTTTATATATCCCTATCCAGGAGCACATTATTCTATTTACTTAGGTCTTGCTTGAAGTCTTTTAGTGCAGTTAAATAGTTTTCCTCATAGAATTGTATATTTATAAGGGACTTACTAAATATGTTATGATACACGCAAACAAAGGGATGCTATGCAATGAGTATAATAGGAATGACACATCTATATGTACTGGCCTAGAATGATCTCTATATTACTAGTTGAAAAATATTCCAGAATAATGTGTTGATATGATCCCATTTTTGTTGAGTGAATATATATTTGTGTGTGTATAATTTATATAAAGCAGAAAAGAAAATCTGGATATAAAATTTTAAATTGTTTCCTTGAGACAATTAACTGTCTCTGAATGGGAAGGGATTGGGGGACTAGTTTGGGGACTTAATTTTTTACCTCACATATTAAAAATAAGTGGTGGTGTTATAGGTTATTTTAACTTAATTTCTTAAGCTTTTATAAAATTTTAAAACTAAAAATCTAGGGAAATATTGTAACAGCATTTTTCCCCTTAATTATGATGTGAAAGTCCATAATATTATGCACAAATGCTAGCTGTAAGATCAGTAGATAACTGTGAAATCTGAAAGATCCATTACATCTATCTATCTATCTATCATCTATCTATCATCTATCTATCTATCTATCTATCTATCTATCTATCTATCTGTATGTATGTATGTTTGTATGTATTCTGCAAGTATATTGTCACTATGAATTCGGCAATTTTTGATTCATGGGGGACAATTTATTACACTATCATATGGCTGAAATTAGTAGTTTGGAATCTATTAATTTCATGTCAATCAAACATACTGCTTTTGTTTTGGGTAAAAGTAGTTTCAAGTCCCCAAGAATATAAAATAATGTACTTCTTTCATATTGTTGAGTTAAAAAGTTAATTACCAGGGTCAGTCGAGTGGCTCAGTTGGTTAAGAGTTAGCTTAAGAGCGCAAGCTCTGAGCAACAGGGCAGCTGGTTCAATTCCCACATGGGCCAGTGATGCTGTGCCCGAGCTGAGCTGCCAATAGGTGGAGGATGGCTCAGCTGGTGAGAACACTACTCCTAACAACAAGACTGCCTGTTCCATGGTAGGCTGTGCCTGCCTGCAACTAAGACTGAACTGGGCACCTTGAGTTGAGCTGCCACCTGGATGGCTCAGTGGATGGAGTGTGCGCTTTTAACAATAAGGCTGCTGGTTCGACTCCTGCGTGGGATGGTGGCTACGCCCACCCACAACTAAGATTGAACACAGCACCTTGAGCTTAGAGGCCATGAGCTGCCGACGGGCAGCCAGATGGCAACTGGCACCCTCCACAACTAAGATTGAAGAACAACAACTTGGCTGGTCCCCTTCCCCAGTTCCCCAACACTGTTCCCCTCTTCCAATTCCCCAATTAAAAAAAAACCCCAAAACCCAAGAAACCCCCTAACAAACAAAAAAGTTAAGTTAATTACCTAAGTAAATCCTTAATCATTTATTTGTAGAAAAAAAAATTATAGGAAGCCTCCTACTTTTCCAAGGATCACTGGGAATGATGTGTAGCAGTTATGCCATTAGTAATTCAGGAAAGCAACAAGCTGCTATGATCTCTTGACTTCCTTTTATAAGGAGTTAGTCTACAAAGCAAGCAAGAGGCTGACTCATTACCTTATCTGTTCATGCTGGGCAAAAGATGTGACCAGGGGACCATTTTTGTCTTTACTAAAAAATATCTTTATGACTGTGAGGAATGACTATAATAATGTGTACATCTGGTTCACTCTCTTTATTTCCTGGAGATAGTTAACTACTAAGGGGGATGAAGGGGAATAAAGGAAGGAAGAAAAATCTGAAAATGGCAGCTAAAATAAAGCAATGCATTTCAAGAATTACATGTTTTTATTTTTTATTAGCTATTTCTATTGTAATAAGATTATATAGTGCCCAAAGAATTTCATTAAGTGGAAAAAATTAAGTCAGATCACATAGAAGATGAAGACAAAATAGCCAGTTAAGCTGGCAGAATTTTAAAATTCCTAACTGGTTGTTGAGACAGGAAACATCAAGGTCTGTTCCCCTAACATATGTGCCAGGGCTTCTGAGAATGCAAACATAAGCAGACACAGTCCCTGCCCTCAGAGTGGCACCTGGTGCAGCGGGTAAGCAAGACTATGGAGAAGAGGAAAAGAGGCTGGTACGTTTATAACAGACATTAGAAATAAGGGGTTGAGGGACCAACTACAGCCCAAATATCCTTTTGGAGGTGGAGGTGACTATAATAAAATACAATTTTTTTAAAAAAGGATCATTTTTGATGTTTATTTCTTTGAGCATTGTTACAGTGTTTGAGACTCAGTAGTATTTTTCATTGTCACCTGTTGTAGGTCTAACAGGAATCTTGTAGCTTCATCAAAGGAAGAAAAAGATGGCATATGTATTTGCTATACATTTTTAATAGTTTTATTAGGAAAAATCTTTATCAAATGTGTATAATATGGATAATATCTCTTGAAAAGCCTACCCAATTTAGTTTAGTTTTTATTTTATTTTATTGGGGAACAGTGTGTTTTTCCAGGACCCATCAGCTCCAAGTCAGGTAGTTGTTTCAATCTAGTTGTGGAGGGCGCAGCTCAGTGGCCCATGTGGAGATCAAACTGGCAACCTTGGTGTTATGAGCCTGTGCTCTAACCAACTGAACTAACTGGCCACCCCCCAATTTAGTTTTAAAAACAGGAGTGATTTGATGCCTTAATCCTGTCAACACAATTACCTCTTTAAAAACATCTGACTCTCCTTGTTCCTTTCCTGTCTACAAAATGGAGAGCAGAGGATAAAGTGGTCAACTCAAGGAAGGGAATGTAGTCCTTCTGGGTTGGATTTGTGAGAGATGCAGCGGTAGGGTCAGTTTCCCACAGTTACCCATGGGAAGGCATGGGGGTCCTAGAAGACAATACAAAGTCAAGGTGTAGAAGTGTACCCTTTTAAGCCTGTAACTCAAAACAGACCTGCACATGTATCTCTACCTGTTCCATTTCCTAGAGTAAGAAGTTTTTTACTACCCAACTGGAAAGTAGCAAAAAAATTTAATGAAGAATTTTAGAGTAGAAAGGTGCCCTTGAGATCATTCTGAATGGCCCTCCCTTTTATCTACGTGCTTTCAAACATCAAGGTCACTTCCTAATTCTGGTATTGTGGGATGTGATAGACAGATTGGTATTAGTCTAGCTCTACCTTTCATGATTTTCAGACTTTAATCATATCTCTGCTCAGCTTTTCTTTTCTAGACTACAAAGTCCCAATCTTAGCCTGTCTTCTCTCACAGCCCCTTCACTCCTCTTTTAGCCCCCCTTCCTCTGGCAGCTAGTCATCTAATACCACTATATGTGGCCTGAGGTGGATGGCCATAATTACATGTATGCCATGCATGGGTGAGCTTTAGCTTTAGTCTTGGACAAAGGTAGGGCATTTCCCCTTCTTGTACATATTTATAAAACCTTCTGTGACAACACCAATGAACTTTGGTTGTAACAGTGCACTTGGTGAGTGTCTTCAGTGGATACTTCTGTGTGACCTTTTTCTTGGTTTACAATTGACTGTTATTTATAGTCTAATGCTTTTCTTTCAATGTATTGGGTTGTCAGAAAAGTCATGACGTATTTTTTCTGTGTTTTTTTGTTGCAAAAATGCATCATTACTTTTCCGACAACCCAATATTATGTCTAAGCTTGCTCACACTGAAGCTCATTGCCTCATTTTGGCTTCCTCAACCCAGCAAGATTTTTTTTCATTTATCCACTGAACTTGACATTTCAATGGCTGAAAGCACTTGTTACCTTCAAAATTGGGAGTTTCATGGTGATGAGTAAACATGTCTTAGCTCAGATCTCTTTGGCGTTCACTATTTCCACTTGTCCGTGTGTGGATTTCGCTCATCAACATTTTCCAGTTGAGCTCCATTTCCCTAGTATGTTGTCAATTGAAATTCCACTTCCTTCAATTTTATTATTTAAATGTCTAATTTTGACCTCACAGAGTCCCATAGCATTTTAGAGGGGTAGTAAGCTTTTGTACTATCATATCTGCTGATCATCCCCTACCCCCAAAATATCACACACTGTCTTCCAGAGTCAGCCCTTGATATAATTGAGTAGTAGATAAAGTTTTTCTCTTATCTTTCTCTACCACCCAGGAGTCACTCAAATCCCTTAGACCTGGACTTCCTTTCAGAATGTTCTGGAAGCACCCCTTCACCTTGATCACTGCTATCACTATACTGTTTTGTGTTTCATCCTCTTTAGTGTGCAAAGAATCAATCACTAAAATATGCCAGTTTGTACACAGGGAGAAACTAAGGTGGTCCTCTCAGCCTGAAAATCTATTAATAATATAATCTATTGATATCTGGTCTTACGGACTCATTGATCCTGTCTTTTCTGTCTAAGTAGCTCAAAACTAATCAAGCAATCAACCAATTTATATTAACAGCTCCCATGATAGAATTTTAGTTTGGGTTTAAAGGAATTTTGGAAAGGGGGCAGAATTTTGGGCCATCTCTCAAACCGTAACATGCAGTTAGCCATCTGCTCTCCAGGTTTTACCTGCTGAGGAAGGATAAGGACTTAGAAGTCATATGTTTTATTCATGGAGTCTGAAGACAGGCCATTTGGGTTGACATCCGAATTCTGCACATATTAATTCTGTGACCTTGAGAACGTCGTTTTCCTCTCTGTGTTTCAGTTCCATCGATAAAATAGCATTAAAAATAGTATCAACCTCATAGTGTTGCGTGGCAGATGAAATCAATGAACATATGTAAAGCATTTAGGATGGTGTTCTGGATCCCCCTCTGCTGTGCAAGTGTCTGCGGTGACTTTTCCTTGCATACCCAAGGGCTGGCAAGGTGCCCGGCTCAGAGGGTGTATTCAAATGATGTTTGCTGAATGATTGGATATGTACCTTCCAGCTAAAAGACTTATGTAGGAGTTTTGTGCTAACTGTTCTAACAAATTCATTGTAGCCTATCACTCATTTCTCTGGATTGCTGAAGTAGCCCACACCCCATATCTGCTCCTTGCATTTCCTTAAAACCACTATTAGTCCTTCAGACATAACATTTCTATCCATTCTGTGGTAACTGTGCCTGGGTCTCAACTTGCATTGGGCTTGGATATCACCCTTCTTAACTCAGTTTCCAGGATGATCCAGTTTAAAGATTTGTCATTTATATTTTTAGATCAATTTATTCACATCTTAGGGATTCAAATTATTTGATCAATATTGTAGTTAAACATTTTGAAGTGTCACAGAATTTTATATTCTAACATTCAAGCCTAAAATCATGATGAAGCCTTCTGACATCACAGCCAACTTATGCATATTCCTGTCTTGTTAGCTCAATAAGATGCCAGTTTATTTGCATATTATTGCTTGACCCTGATATCATGGCCAATTAATTTGCATATCCATATCTAATTGGCTCATATAAGTTTTTGCCACTTTATTTATTGGCCCAGCTCCCAGACTAGTGGCTTTTAGTTCAAATCAATTGAATTTGGAGTGGTTTTCTTTGTCATGCTTTCAGCAATAATGGAAGGACAGATAGAGTGGTGGTCACAAATGTATAAAGGAAGCATCTATTGCTTTTATCTTCTCTTTTAATGGAAGAGACTGAAGAAAAAAAAGACAATAATTTAGGCAAGTGGGCAAGGTATCTTTCAGGAAAGAGGATACTGGTCTGATGAAAGAAATGGAACTTCTTCAAGAAAATTCCAGTATGTAAGGCAAAGGGTGTATTCTGCATCACTAACCAAAAAAATTCTATTATAATTTGGAATTCAGCTGATCTGGACCTCAGGTAAAATTATGACATAGCATTTAAATCTCTAAAGTGTATTTTTCTTTCTTTAAATTTTAAAATAAGATATAATTGACATATAACATTGTGTAAGTTTAAGGTATAAAACATCTTGATAAGTTTATATATTGCAATATGATTGCTACTGTAGCATCATATAACACTCTCTATACACTCCATAAAGTGTAGTTTTCAAACTTAAGATGCATAAGAATAACATGAAACATTGTTTAAAATGTAATTTCTAGATTGCTATCCCTAGATATTCTGTTATAGCTGAGACTGGGGTGGTCCCTGAAATCTGAAATTTTAACATGAACCCTGGGTGACTCAGGTGTAGGTAGAATATTACATCCTTTTTTTAAAACTATATTTTTTATTTTTCTATTACAGTTGACATACATTATTATATTAGTTCCATATGTACAACATAGTAATTAGACATTTATATAACTTATGAAGCAATCAACCTGATAAATCTAGTACCTGCCTGATACCACATACAATTATTAACAATATTGACTGTATTCTTTATGCTGTACTTTACATCCTCATGACTATTTTGTAACTACCAATTTGTACTTCTTAATCCCTTCTCCTTTTTTACCCATCCCTCCAACTTCCCGCCTATCTGGCTAGAGTATCACATATTGATGAATAATGCTTGAAAGAATGATTTGTCTCTGCTGATTCGTGGTTTCTGTGTGGAATCTAGTGGTTTCCTAAGGTTGAATAAATTGTTCGTTCCTAGATTACTTCAAATTTTTAAATTGGCTGTATTTCCCAAGTTATATTTCTAGGATGATAGAAATGAGAGAAGACAAACCCATGAATAACTTTTAAAAATTGCATCTTATAGAAAAGAGAGAATATTGTGAGGGGAGGGGCTTGAGTAGGTAGGCTGGCAAGGTCAATGTTACTGAATTAGGTCTCAGTGGCTAATCCATATAGGATGACATATATGGATGTTGACTCCTTTACTACCTCGAGTCTCCTTTTTACTTCCTCCGTAATCTTCCTTAAGTAGTTGCTGCCATTTCTGAATCTCATTGCCCCTCCTTATTTTTTTTGAGACTTAGATGCTTTGGAGGGAACTCTCCTATAATCCTACCCTTTGCTTTTTATAGGACAAATCCCCAAGATAAGACAGGAAAGGTGATGGTCAAGAAGACTGGGGGTGGCATTTGGGGTGGAAAGTAAATGGGAGAAAGAAATGATGAGAGAGGACACTTGACCACACTTTCTCGAACCAGCCCTGGGGACATCTCTGATCTGATTCTATGTCATAGCCACTTCTCTAGCTCCTTGATGTTTAGGAGATGCATATGATTAGAATCCCTTGATACTGTATTTGACATACTTTTGTTCTCTTCACAATTTAGGCAGCAGGGCTACAAACTGTTTACCTGGTTGATTTGCCATGGTTCCTAGCATACAAACACTTAGAAATATTTCAAAAGCACTATGTGCTAGCTTCAGGGAAAGGGAAATGGAACTGTTTACAAGACTGCATTCTGTGTCGTACTGGATCAAGCAAGGAGAGAAATCTTCCAGAAACCACTTCCAGAAGTGAGGTTAACAGTCAGCTCGTGATTCTGGGAAGAAAAGCTAGGGGGTGCCAGGGAGCGGTTTGACTGAGAGTGTTCTTTGGGATTTATACACATGGAAATCTCCCCAGTCTCCAAGAATGTGTCGATTTCCTGCAATCCTTGAAGCCTCCATGTTTAGCCTTCCTAACCCTGAGGACCTCATCTTGGTGTTTCAGCTTCAGTCAGAGGAGGTACCTTTAGCATATTAGAGCTGTGGAATCCCTGTTTTCCCATCTTAAAGGTGGGGGTGTGGAGAAGGCTGAATGGTGTATTGGGAATCGGAGGGCCTGAGCGTCAATCTCCGCCATACAACCAACCTATAAATCAAGTGGCTTTGACTGTTAATACTAAGGACAAAAACAATGGCCAGTATTGAATGCCTCCTATGTGCCAGACATGGATCAAGATGATTCATGTACATTATCTAATGTCTCTAAGCTTCAATTTTCTGAGAATATTAGCTTCCGAAATTCATCACAGGTCTATCATGACAACCACATGAGGAAACCAAGGTTTTTTTAGAAAAGGGATTTCTAAATTGCAAAGTATGGAGGGTTGGAGTTTACATGGTTTGCATTGGTATATGATAGAGACAAAATATTTGTGCAGTGCATTTTGAATTAACAGTAAGAAAGAAAGAAACAGACTTTGTTGGAGAATAGTAAGAAAAGTTATTTTAAAAATTTCCATTTCTTATTTTCTTCAATTTTGTTGATTAATTCCTTACTTGGTCTTAATTCACTATTAGGTATGTGTAAAACATGGTCTACTGAAATCATTTTGCCTGAATTGATCAGTCAGTCCCATCAAACAAACAAATGAACTTTCTTTTTCCATTGAATCAAATAATTGGTTAAACTGCCCATTGGGTGTGTTCACATTTTGTATATTTAATGCAAGATTTGATAAAGTTATTCATAGAAATAATTAATGTTTAGTGAGCACTTAGGTGTGTCAGACCCAGTGCTTTCATTCACTTTTTTCACAACAATCTTATAAACACGGTTCTCTTATTACTCCCACTTTACAGTTAACACAATAACGCTCAGAAAGCTTAAATAACTTGTCCAATGTAAAATTGCAAGTAGTGGCAGAATGCGATTTAAACTTTGACAAAACAACCCACATTGGTTCCAATTTCCAGCAAATGTAATTTGACATTTGAATTACCTAGAATAATCTCATTATATAATTTTGGTCTCATAGGACATACATAGGCCAACTTACTTTGAGACAGACCATCAAAGTGCTTAAAGTTATTTTAATGGTAAGTAGGTTAAACAAATTTGAAATGCAAGACTTGTTTTTTCAGGCCATAGCTCCTTTGTAAATAATTCATTGTTTATTCAGCAGCTACACTCATTGCCACCACTCAGGGAGGGCATTGTGGGAGATATAAATACAGAGCACATTCTAGTGAAAGAGAAGCATGATGTTTGAAGGGTACCAACAAATGGCTATTGGCATTTTAAAAAGGAAAGATTTGTTCTATTGGGATGGATGAAAAAAGGCTTCATGGAGTCCCCACTTCTAAAATGTTCCCTGCCAGACACCCCAAGGCTTCCTTCCTCCCCCTTTCCAGGATGTTGTCAAAATGTTACCTGTTCATGAGGCTTTCTCTGACTGTCCCATCTACCACCACTCCCCAGTATTCCTTACCCCACTTCCCTGCTTTGCTTTCTTGGGGGCACTTTTCGCCTTTGGGCACACTAGGTGCTTTTCTAATTTCTTGGCTCCCCACACTGAAATGGAAGCTGCCTGAAGGCATGGTTTTTTTTTGCCTGTTGTGTTCACTGATGTAAACCTAGCTTCAGAACAATGCCTAACATCAAGTAGGGACATGTTTGTTTAATGGATGCAGGAAGTAAGACTTAAGCTGGACCTGAAGAACAGGTAGGATTTAGCTATAGGCATATTGGATGGAAGAGAATTCTAGGTGAAGAAAATGACTTAAGCAAGGAATGGAGGCAGCACTGAAGGGTGTAAGATAATCTGGGAGGCAGGCAGACTAGGAGAGTACTAGACACAGGTGATGATGAGATGGTTGGCATGGAAGTTTGGAATGGAGCCTGTGCGAGTGGGTACGAAGGGACGTGTAATAGTATCTTCCTATTGAACCAAAGGAAAGGAAAAGCTCAAAAGCATCTGAAGTCACACCTCAGGATACTAAGTAGTAATCCCAGAGTGAACTGTTCTTGTGGTTAAACAGTTCTCAGAATTTTTTCACATATAGTCACAGTAAATACTCATTATGGTTTTTTTTTTTTTAGATTAAAGTATTTATTATTTTGCTGCTCTAATGATTATATCTTCGGCCATTGGAAGCCTCTTTAAAGTGGCCCCTACGTCTTCTGACATGACCCCACTAGTCTTTGATAGCTTCCTTGCTTTCAGGTATTATGAGATGTTCTAGGCTTGTCTTGTACAGTTCCTGTGTCCCACCTGGAGTCTCCCATTTCTCTAATAAGTCCCAGGTTCTTTTAGTGAGAAATTATATTTTCAAACTATATCTGGTGCTAGGGATGCTCATTACTAATTGATCTTTCTGTTTTAAGGTCTTTTCAGGGGATAGGGCTAGGAAAGGTGCATATGTGTATAGACATATATGTACATATATGCATATATTCTGCATGTTAGACACATTAAGCACTCTTTACATTTTTAGAGGAAAGTACGCTCATTGCTTTAAATTTATTCTTTATGCTATTAAGCAATAGAAGCAGTCAGCTATTGAATGAGGTCTTAGTGACTTAAAAGAATTAGTGCAGTGTCCTCAGGCGACTTACTTATAAAGAGAAATAAACTTAGGCACCAGGAGAATTTTGTTGACAAATTAGTGGTTCAGTAAGTAGAAACTTAGCTCTAGTGTTTTTTAGCTGTTATGCTTTAGAATATAAAATTACCAGGCTGCATTAGGGTGACCTTTTGAAGTTTGCAATATTTTTATTAGAGAAAGCACTGAATAACCGTTAATGTTAGTTCCAGTGCCATGGCCCACAAACAATGACAACAATAGCCTGTTTGTGATGACCTTGTGACATATCAAGAAAATGTCTCACAGTGTAATAATTTACTGGAAAATTAAATATAATTGATTTAATCACACAGAGAAGAAAATAAAAAATTATGTTCAACTGTGGAAATGATAAGCCCTTGAATTGACTTTGCTTTTGAACAAGAATATAGTACTTTACTCAATTTTTTTTAAAACTAAGGTGGGGTTGCATAGAGCTATAAATCCAAGTCTTTTCTATCCCCAATATAAGCTGTAGAAAATAAATGCATCACCACGGGGATTTACCCTCAAACAGATTTTATTTACTCACATACATTTAAAATGCAGAATCTTTAATAAAACAGTATTGTTAAACACTATGCTAGGCCATAAAATACCTAAGAAGTCTCAGAGAAACACTGTTTTTCATATCCTGGGGTCATTTTGACCCAAAAACCAAAAACCCAAAAGAACTCAACAAAATTATAATTGGTCATAGGCATTGCCTTTTAGAAGAGAAGCAAATATCTTCAGCTTTCAATGCTATAGAACTGACAATTGATCATTTAGCTATGAAGCAGGAAAACAGATTTCATCCTCTGTGCCAATTCCAATACATTGAGAGTGGCCTCCTGGGGTGCTGTGTTGGGATAAATTTTGAGATTGCTTCCAGCCTCCGTAGGAAAGAGAAGTGTGATCAATTAAGCACTGGGGAGTCACAGCATGCGTGCTATGCATCTGGTAACCATGATGAAACAGCATTTAAAGGAAACAATAAACATCACAGACTTACCAGATAAGCCACCCACATCCATCTTCTTCAGGTTCTTTGCCTCCAGAATGACAACAGTCAGTTTGCCAGCCGTAGGTACGTAGCGAAGGGAGAAGCAGATATCACCCAATTTCTCTTGCTGTGAAAACCAATATGAAGGTTTAAGTAAATTTTCAGACAAAGGTGAATATTTGTACATATGCATTGTAAATTCCTCGGGAGGGGGCTTATGACAGTTAGAATTTGAACACTCTTAGGTTCGTTGTCATTTACCTGGTGGTCTTTCATTTACCAAGGTATTGTCAAGAGGGACTGTAACCCTTTTCTGTTTATAAACAGCTCCTTTATACTTCAACATTTGTCAAAATATATCCATAATTCAACAGTTCAGGAAATGAGCCCAAGATGACTTTTTTAGAGACTCCACTCTGAATAAAATTTTCATAACTTTATTAAATACCTTTGAAAGGAGCCTAACACTTTTGTAGTAAAATCGACCCTGCCTAAATTTTTCTCCCTTTACATTTCAAATAGGATTATAACTAATACTTTAGATTTTGGGGAAAAAGACTTTTATTTGTGTTCCACTAAATTCTACTTATTGATGAGACATTCTGACTTTCTAGGACATGAAAGGCAACAAAGTAAATTTGTGCACTTTCAGTTTTATTCATTTCAAGGGAGATCTAACTTTCTTTTTCCTTATCCTAATATTTGTAAAAATCTAAGGGCAGGTTGGAAAACAAATACATAGTAATACAAAACGAAGCACCCCATAGTCCCTCATGTTATTTCACTGGTACTGTATTTCAGGCCCAAAGCACATTCACCAGTCCTGTACCCAGGCATTTCTGAACAAATGAGTCAGTTTAAAATGATGATATATAGAACTATTATATTTTTCCAGAAAGGATTGTGATGGGTTCTCCTACCTGAAGTGTCTTACTCTTTGGGACAACTAACTAAGAACCATGGTATCAGAACTTTTGCATTCATATTTATAAGCATGAGAGAGATGTGGTGAGAGATGCTGGAGGCTTTAGACTGCTTTCTGATGTAGGAAATTAGACATGGTAAATTAGGGTTTATTTCTTATTGCTCCCACCCCCTCCTGCAAAAACAGGTGAACTCTGATTCCAAAGAAGGTAGTGGTTGTGTCAGACTTCTGCATAGACTTTTAATGTAGGAATGAGGTACAGAAGGCCGTAGCCTAAGGTCCTCTCATGCTCTATGCTTATTGTGACTGTATTTGGCCTTATCCATAACTTCGTGTATGTGAAGTGAGCCAGTGTCTCCACTGTGGAAATAACTGCCTAGATGTAATTTAACAGTTTAAGGAAATGTATTTCCTTTCTTAGGGTAGTCATTATATCCACCTTTACAGAAAAAAAAGGTATCTACCTGTTTTATGATTTATCTATAAGTGAGAAGTAATATATTCTGTATTTGTGTGTGTGTGTGTGTGTGTGTGTGTGTGTGAGTGTGAGAGAGAGAGAGAGAGAGAGAGAGAGAGAGAGAGAGGGGAAGAAAAAAGGAAAGAAATGGTACTCTTTCTGCTTAAGTAATGCTTTTTTGAAAACATCACCATGTGTATTTATAGCCCCAATTCTCTCATTCCTTGAGTACTCATAGATCTTACCCATACATCTCTCATGTTACTAAGGACTTTTTTTTGGTCTAATTGTGCACATGTCTTGGTTTTCCTACATGACTGTAAACTCCTTGCAGACAGGGTCCTTGCCTGAATTCACTTTCCACACAATTCCAAAGAGCAAATAAATGGAAATTTTAGATAATACCCCCGTTTCGAGTTATCTAGGTCATAGCTCTTTTCCATTAGTGTAGATAATAGTAACTTCTAATGTGCTAACTTCACCAGAAGTGCCCATTCACCCCTACAAAGTAATTTACATATCAGGAGAATTTAGTGGAATAAATTATTTTTCAGAGTCTTTGAACATACAGAATGAGAGTCAATATCATAGAAATTAATACAAAGTGTAGACAAATGCATCTGAATCTTATGAGATAAGAGAAATGTAAATGAACACAATTTCTGTTAAGAAATGCTCATTAAGAGGAGGGTTCTTTCTGCAGGATTCTGTTTTTTCACCCCAATATCTTTCCTGGGGAGCTCACTCTGTTGCAGAACCAGGTTACTGTAACTGTTCTAATTAGGCATTTTAGACATGACTGTTCTCTCTTAAATGACACTTCTCTTTACGGCCTGTCATTTATTTCTGCAATTAATTTATGGGCATCTCAATCGTTTTAAAGAAATGCCACAAGTCGCCTATCTTCTAGTATCTTTTTATTGAATCTAATGACATATAGAATATTTTTAAGGTTTTACATACTATTTAGCTTTAGATGAGAGAAGTTATAGAGTTTGAAAAAACACACCTCAAGTAGGAGAAATATGTGAAGTTTCCTATAATTTTAAAGCTGTGGGATGAAGAATGAATGTTTGAAAGCAAGAAAATATCAGAGAAAGAGAAATATGACAAAGTGCTTATTTTAGCACCCTCCACAGACCTACATTTACCTAATTTAGAAATTTGCACATGTACAATTTCATTTGCACATAAAATTATCATAATTGGTATGCCAAATTAAACATGTATTTTTTTATATTAATTGAAGTTGTTTTTCAGTGTTTTAAAATATTATTACTTCTGGATCTATAAGCCATTTGAAAGCTAGTCACTTTTTTTCTGGAATTTGTGTCTTTTATGGCATTAAGCAGATAAGGAAAAACTAATTTTCTAGAAAGGTGAGGAAAATATCCAATTTATATGAACCTTTATCTTGTTCATTAAATTTTCTGCGTTGTAACTATCTAAGGTATAAGTATATGCTTTTTCTAATTCTTTAAAAGTCAGCTTTAATAATTTTCTAAAATGAAAAGTTTGAGAATAGGGGCAACCTTCTTCCATTACATGCTGGTTTTATCCTTGATTCATTGATTTAGGACATTTGATTAGATGATGATGCACTTCTGTCTCTAGAGTCTGGTTCTAGCATGTGGAAGTTTTACTGTATCTCTTGTCATTTACATACAATAGAAGGATTAGAAAGATCTGAACATTTTTTTTTCCCTTTTGTGTCTGGTTTATTTCACTCAGCACAAAGTCCTTAGGGTTGATTCATGTTATAGCTTGTGTCAGAATTTTCCTCCTTTTTAAGGCTGAATAGTATTCCAGTGTGTGGATGGACCACATTTGTTTATCAATTCATCCTCAGAATGATCTGAAAGTTTTATGTGGAGAGTTTCACATCAAACTCTTATTTCATAGTTTTCACATGTCAGTTTGGAAGAAAGTTGATTGGATAATAATATAAAGATTTACTATTAAACATTTTATCTATCACTCTAAAGTTCTAGAAACTAAGATTTTCTAAATTTTAAAAACTTTTCCTTTAGTGGGGTTATGGCAATGGGAAATGAAAGTAGTTCTTGGAAAATTTACATAGAAAGATGATACCCAAATCTACATGTCGGATCTTTACTGCTCCTTGACAATTCTGTCTAATTTTCTCCATAACAGCCATGCGAAGTCGATACTATGGTATTATGTGCATTTTATTAATGAAGACTTTAAGACTCAGAGGTTACATAAGATTACACAGGTTTCTCAGTGTGGAACTGAATGAAACAAGGTCCTTTGTCTCAAAATCATGAGTTTACTGTCAGATTGGAATGACTAATATTTCAACTGACCACCCATGTGGATATTCCATTCTCATTGCCATGTTAGCCCTATCATAAACTAGAAATGAAAACATTTCTGGAAATGTAGTTTTTATAAGATAATTTAAAGACCCTGTAGAGTTGCAGCCAACAAATGAGTGCTTTTGCTGGTGTGATTATCTCATGAAGGGGCCTTATTACTATTAGAAATTTCAGCTTTATGTATAATTTATTTTAGTCAATTGCCTTGATAACTAGGTGGAAACTGCCAGTTAGTGTTAGAAAGTTCCAACTGTGAGATTCAGAAATTAACCTGCTTTTTTAAAACATAGAGCTGACAATCAGAAAGCACCTTTGTTCTGAGTTGCTTGATAGTTCTGTTTTTGTTTTTGAAGCAGTCACTAAATAGAGTAGACAGGAATTAATGATTTAATAGACAACTACAGCAATACCTTTCCTTTTTGAAAAGCATTATCAATAGGTATTAGAGCAGAGGTCATATCTAATGGATAAATAAAAGTTTGATGGAAAATGAATATTTATATGATGGCTTCTATAACACCATACATCATTTTATGTGTAAAAACAGGGGTTCACTTGATGACCTTTGCAAATGGAGCTAAGTTCATATGCTTGGTGGAAATGCGTTACTTTTGAATGAGTTTTAAAAAGGTACCTGAATTGACTTAATGCTGTGACATTTTAAAAGGACATATTCTATTTATGTTAATTGTAGGATTTTTCTATGTTTTAAATTGGCAATTGATTCTCTGAGTAGAGGATTTTTGTTTGAGGTTGGGAATCTATTTAGAAGTGACAAACAAATGGCAGTCCAATAATCATTCAAAATAAAACCCCAACTATGCATATTCTCCATTTGTTAAAAAACAAAACAAAACAAAAAACAAAAAAAGACTAACATTTATTTATAAGAAGGACAATATCAGGCTTTTAATTTTAATAACAGAATGAGTGGCTTTAAATATGTCCTTTGAGTAGTAGCATCTTGCAAATTCATTTTATTCCCACAACTACTTTCATACCCCTGAAGTATCTGCCAAGTCGGTATTTACATCTAATTGTCCAGATGGTCACAGTGTGAAATGTTGCTGTGAATGTACCCAGGCAAAAAAAGATGGAATCTGGCCTAGTGCACAATGTACAGTAAATAGTTCAGGTGAATGAGACAGTATGTTATGTCTTTGAATACTTATTTTGTGAGGATACTGTATAACCTGTTCACTTTGTATTCATTCACTTGTTCACTCATTTCATATCTAGGCTCCATCAATAGCTAATGAATAAGATTATTTTAAGAAGTTCATGGCTGAGTGGAGCATTGGTTAAGAACTGGCTTGGGACGCCAGAGGGCTCTGGTTCACATATGAGGGCCAGTGACACTGCCCTCTGCAGCTAAGATGGTGAAGGCAGCTCGACCTGGGGTTGGGCTGCCGTGGGTCACCAGTGATGGCGTAGTCTGCAGCTCCCTGCTGCAGTGGGCTGCCATAAGCTACCGTGTGTAGCCGGCAGCCAGCGTGAGGGGCCTGCAGCTGCTGTGAGCAGCCGTCCAGAGGCTGGCGACTGATCTGCCTCTCCCTGGAAGAGCGCAATGATGGTGCCAGCTTGGGCCAGTAAAAGCAACATCCTCCACAACTAGACTGAAGAACAAAAACAGCAACTTGTCTGTTCCCCTTCCCCCGATTCCCCAGTGCTGTTCACCTCTCCCAATTACCCAATAAAATCTTTAAAAAGAAAAAAAAAAGAAGTTCAGAGCACAGTGGAGACACAGGTTTAGATAGAGAAACACAATATAATGTGTTAACTGAACCATATAGGTGGCACACATGCTATGGGAGCAAGAAGAGA
Organism: Hipposideros armiger; assembly: GCF_001890085.2. Lineage (NCBI taxonomy): Eukaryota > Metazoa > Chordata > Mammalia > Chiroptera > Hipposideridae > Hipposideros > Hipposideros armiger. The sequence continues at coordinate 736,395 of NW_017732041.1, read as the reverse complement.
AGGCTGAAACTTTGCAGGGTCTAGTAATCAGATTAAGAAGATGAGGACTTTAGTTGGAGATTTGTACCCCCAAAAATCATTATCAATTTCTTCAGCCACCCTGGTACCTGAGCTGAGATATGAAGGTTCAGCAGGAAGAGCCAATGTGAGCCCCGTGAAGAAGAGGGCAAGAATGTTCTAGGCACAGGAATGCATATGCAAAGTCCCTAAGAGTGTAACCCAAGTTATTTTGTATAAGTGTAAAATTCATGTAATTTAATTAAAGGTGAGTTTCTATTTGATTTAGATCTTCAAAATGTCTTCATGATATCTTTAATGTTTGTTTTGATTCAGATACACTTGTAGTCCTATTAGAAATAAGAATTAACAGCAAAGTGACTATTCTGAAATGATCAAAATAAGAATGATGAAAACAAAAAATCAAATGTCTATTAAGAGTAAGAGTAAAGTGCAGAACAGAGTGTTGGGAAGAGCACTGGACAGAGACATAGCCATGAACTCACTATTTGTTCATTAAACAGGTATTTATTGGGCATATTCTATGTGCCAGGCACCGTTCTAGATACTGGGACACAATAAAGCATGTAAAACCAATGAACCAAATAAGAATAGTAAAACATAAGGCAAAGTAAAATAGTTAGAAGAGTGACTGACACATCAAATGTACTATAGGAGTGTTTGTTATTACTATAACAAAAATCCTATTTCAACCACCCTTTTCTATAGTGCCAAATCCCTCTGCTCCTTTTCATAGCCAAACTTCTTGAATGCATTGACTACAATCCCTGTCCCTATTATGTTTGTTCACTGATTTCTCTCTCCATCATTTTATTGAAATGGTTCCTGTTAAGGTTTTAAATGACATCCATCTTAGTAAGCCAAATATTTTTCAGGTCGCGTTAACCTGAACTTTCAGCAGAATTGGTTGACTTCCCTCTCTTCCTTGGATTGTGTAATACAATGCTTTCTTGATTTATCTGCCTCTGGCCACTCATTCTTGAATTCCTTTCCCAAGGTTTAGTCCTAGTCCATTTGTTTTCTTCATAAATGAATATTATCCCAGCCTACAGCTTTAGTTACAATCTAGAAGGGATTCCTAAATTTGTATCTTCGGTTTAGACCTTTTATCTGTGCCTCAGACTCATACATTTAACTGCTTATCATATCCACATTAGAGTATTTCATACACATTTTTAGGGTCAAATGCCAAAAACTGAATTCATGATCTTTCTCGAAAAATGGTTCATTCTATTTCAGTGATTGGTACCAGCCTCCAACGAGTGCTCAAACCAGAAAACTGGGTGTTATCATTGATCTTTGACTTCATTAGAGTTATGATTTAATCTATTAGGAATCTCTCAAGTGGGTTTACCTGTTTCCATCCCTATCAAATAAATCTCTAATATTCCAATATTAGAATACTTACTACCCTAATCCAATAATGTGTCATTTGGGTTATTCCAAAAGTCTTTAAGTCTCCTTGAGCTTTATGTTGAAATACAGTGGGCAGAGTCACCTTTTTAATAACAAATGCAATCCTCAAGTAGGCCTTCTGTCTGTCTTGGGGTAAAGACCTGTCTTTACCATCAGTTATGATATTCTCCAAGGTCTGGTACCTGCTTCCTCCTCAGCCTCATCTTATGCCACTTGCCCCTCTGTGCTCCAGCTACATCAGTTTTCTTCTTATCATTAAATACGTCATGGTAACTGTACTCCTCTTTCAGGCCTCACCTCAATGTTCACTGATTTGGAGAACACTTACCTGACTGACCAGGCTAAATAAGGCCCTTTTATATATTCTTTAGTAGCTCCCCGAACTCTTCTTTTGAAATGTTGGTTATAGTAATCATGTGTTACAATCATGTACCATGACTGTAATCATGACCATAAATATGACTGTAACCCTGTGAAGCAGGCATGTATTGATTTGTGTGATTATTGGATTGTATCTCACTTCTATGAATTTGATCATGTTTATATAGTACCTCTTTATCTATATGCATAGTTCCTGGCACGTAGGAGGTGATTAGTACACTTTTATTGAGCCAAAGAACGAATGCTCCACTCTGGCAGAGACTGCTAGAGAGAAGTGATGTGCACACTTCTAGACTTAATCCCCCAAACTCCTACCTATGATCTTTTTCTCTCTCCTATGACTGACAGTGACTTTGGAATCCACATATTGAAGATGGCAGAGTTTCAATCAGCCAGATCTCTGAATGGTTCCGGTAGGAAAGCGGAGCCCTACCTGCCAATGTGGTACCACCTTGTACTATTGAGTGAGCAAGAAATAAGTTTCTGTTTGACTGAATCATCACATGTTTGGGTCTATCTGTTACCGTAGCCTAGCCTAACATAATTAATACAAGTAAACGAATGAATTCCAAATGGTGTTTCCAAAAGCATTGTTAGTGATGAATTTCATTTTCTGTGGTTTATAGAAAATGAACAACACAGTCTTATACTTCATTAATTCAGTTTATTAAGCCCTTATTTTGTGTTTTCAATGTCAATCATGGTGCAGGTACGGGGAACAGGGATGATTAAAACTTGTTCTTGCTAGTAAGAAACTTATTCTGTGCTGGGGAGAACAGGCATCAAAACAAAAATTCAACATAAACTGGTAAGTGCCATTATAGCAACATGTATTATGAAGGACCATTATAGGGAAGGTAGAGGAATTTGTTGTGCTTAATTTCTTCTATGTGAATTTTGAGTGCAGGATAGGGGAATGTGACTAGAATGCGGACTGGAAAGTGAGTCCCAGATGTTTCTTTTGTCGAGATTCCTCACGCTGTAGCATGCCGTGGTTCCTGAAATTCCACCCTTTGTTCCCTTCCCTAAAGTGCTAGATCTCTAGGAGTCCTTTAAAATAATAGGAAATACTGTTTTGCCACCTAGTGGATGACATGGCAATCCATTGTGGTATTAAATTTTAGTTGACAAGTTTCCTGGGTTACAGAAGATTTATCTAAGTGAGTGGAGATGGGCAAAAATGGGGAAGATGTGTTTGTATCCACCCCCACATGTGGGACACTGCTTTAGTTAGTAGAGGGCCTTAGTAGGATCCTGGTAAATGACCAATTTTTTGAGGACATATGAAGAGGAAGGGAAATAATGCAGAACAATTTGTAGAAGGTATCCAAAGACAAACCTTTCCAAGTTGCTTTGTCCCTTTAACATTCTCCCCCCATTAACTACATGTCGTTGATTTTTCTGGGTCAGATCCAATTTGAAATATTCTATTTTTTTGTCCTCATGTGACTTTGAGGCTCTGAGGTAAGTGGACTCTTCCAAATAGTTATTTGGATTCTGGGATGCTGTGCTATCTTCTTGTGGATAACAAGTAATTCTGAAATATGGGCGACACATATTTCTAAATAAAAATGTGGACTTGACCTATGCAGTTGTAAAGGAAACATTATAAAGAGATATTATGTCCAAAGGTGGGCCGTTGATCCTGGAGCACTCATGACAGACAATGCCAAGTAATCCTTGGAAGGCACCGTTTGGCACTTTGAACCCTGAGAAGTGTCCTCTCTAGTACAAGATGTGCACTTGACTGAGTTCCACATAGGCTTACTGATAGAGCAACATTAAATTTGTACTCATCAACCCAACAACTGGAAAGAGTTTACATCCCGACCTTCTGTCACTCTGTAGCATCCTAACTAAATGGAGAGCAAACTGTGGGGGCATAGGGTTTTGAAAGAGAACCCAGGAGCCAGGGTGCTGTTCTTTCTAGAGAACACTTTTCTCTTTTTAGGTTTGGGATGATGGTGACCAAGAGAGAATTGGGAGAGAATGGAGATGTCACATAATTAGGAGATGTCATTGCCCCAGGAAGGTTCTTTTTCTCTGCAGGGAGGCCTGGATAAAAGAGTGGGTGAATGCTCAGCAGACCTGAGTTCTGCCACTAACCAGCTCATTGGGGCGCTATAATCAAGTGCTTCCTGTACCATTAAAATAGATAAATAATACCCACTTTATTGTTATGTGAGGATTACATAAGGTCCATCTGTGAGCCAAAGGGAGCTCAAAATCATGGAGGAAAAAAACAAAAAAAGGTGATAAAGAGAGAATAGTAATAGACTTAGGCAAGTCACACAGAAGCTGGTGAGGGGGAAAAAGCTACTGAAAAGCAAGGTTATGAAGGTCAGAGAGGCCAAACCCATGTTCTCCACTCTGGCTTTGCTTGGTCATAGGGTCTGTACATTGCAAACAGGAGTCTTGAAAAAAGTGACAAAACAAGAAAATAAAAAACATAACCCAAAACACCAAAACCCTGAAGAGTTGGAGTTGGGGAGGCAAGGCAGTGGGAAAACAGGGAAAGGAATAGAGGGGAGAAAAGAAACTTGAGGAAAAGAGTAAAGGAAAAGCTTGTTTATCTATTTATCTTCCATTAGAAAGAGGACAGGGGCCGGCCGAGTGGCTCAGTTGGGTAAGAGCTCGCTCAAGAGTGTGAGTTCTGAGCAACAGGGTCGCCGGTTCGATTTCTGGCCTGAGCTGAGTTGCTGCTGAGCTGCCAACAGGTGGTAGGATGGCTCAGCTAAAAAAAAAAAAAAAAATAAAAAAAAAAAAAAAAAAGAGGACAGAAGGAAGACAGACATTAAGGAAAATAAAAGACTTGGAATGGCGAGGAAAGCAGTGGGAGGATTTTGAAAGAGGTTTTTATGTGGGTTCACTTCATAAGGATGAGAGCCATTGCCTGACGAGGGACTATGTGAAGGGACCCTAATTATTAGTTCAATTGGGAAGAACCCAGGAGATGTATTTGCAGTAATTCAAATCCACAGAAATAGAGCATGATGTGAACCTCAGATGACAGAGAAAATGGATGTATTTTGTAGACTGTATCGGAAGGAAAAGCACAAGGCACCATGGTGATTTCCCCAAGCTAAAGCTAAAGACAGTTAGTTCTCTTCAGGACTGTTACAGGGGATATAGGTCATATAGCAGTTTCATTGAAAAAAAAATACTACGATATGTTGAAGTTCCATTAACAGTGGTAGAAAGATTTGGTATTAGGATAAGGAAATAGGAGAGTGTGAAATAAAAAGCTTTTGAGAGGCCCATGGGCACTCTACATTCTGGCTGCTTTTAATTCAGATCAGAGATGGCTTCTGGCTGCTGTTGGAACAGCCAGTGATGTCCTTTACATGTGTGTCAACAAATGACATGAGCAGAAAGAGCCTGAAGAACAAAGTCTTAGGTAAGGGCAAGGTAGCATGAGGAGCTTAGCGAGAAAGGAAAGAAGATATTTGTGGGAAGATGGCCCCTTGAAAAGGTTGCCATTGGGGACTCATGGGGGTGATGTCGGAAGTGATTATTGGTTGAATGGAAGAAAATATTATCAATGTTACATGTTACATATGATTTATAGTTCTTTAAAAATGGATTTGACGGTGCAGCAGAAATTTAGATAAGCTTGTCAGAAAGAGGAACAGAGAAGATAAAAATGCCTGGAGAAGATGGCTCTTGCAGAGGAAAGGAAACCACTACCCAAGAAGAGAGGCCTGTGTTTGAAGTCCACAGAGGAATAAAGAAAGGATCGGGAATAAAGAAGAGCCCCTACAGAAACTAGTGCAAGGAAAGGCCAAAAAAGACAAAACTAACAGGTTTTCTCTATAGATGAGATCCAAGTTCCAGAGGGGGGGGGCGGGGAAAGGAATACAGGAGTCTCTGAGACAAGAGGAGGAATTAGATCACAGAAAGAAAGCAGATAACCAGTTATATCTCAGTAAGACTGGAAAACTGGAAAGGTGGCTAATTTAAAGGGATATGGAGGCCTAAGAAAACCACACAGATATAGAGAAAGCACTGCTTGCAGTAGGACTAGGTAATATACAAGACAGAGTGCCAAAGTTTGGAAGCACAATAAAATTTTGCAATAAAATACAAATACTTGACAAGGGGGAAGTTCACACTCTTGAAGTGGTTGACTTGGGGTTCTTGATGCTCATCAATAGAGAAAGAACACCACACAGAGTGGGTAAATGGATTGTTGGAGAGGGAGAACCTGGGTTAGATGTGTGAGTGTGAGTGTGCAGTGGGGAGAAAGAGACCAGCTTTGTGAATGTTTCTGGCTCTCCTAATCTTTAGGAGCAAGAAAAATTCAGATGGCAGAAACGGGAGGATCCAGACGAAACATGACTGCCCTTTTGACAGACTTGGAAAGGGGCTTTCCACTTGAAAAGATTTTTGAAAACACAAAGGGCAACTGATGAAGGTGCGGCTAGAATAGAGGATAAAGGTGTGGACATCAAAAGGAAAATGGTAAAAGTATTACACAAAGGAATATCAAAGGAGATGTACAATACATTCATACAGCAGAAACATTGCTCCATGAAAGAAAATTTACTTGGGGTTGCAAGACATAGAACAAAGAGAACCACTACCTGCATGCTTTTGATTACACTATATTTTATTGTGGCTTCAAATCTTTAAACATGCTGCTTCCTTTGCCTGGTATAACCTCCCTTTTTTTCCTCCTGGACTCCTCCTTATTTCTTGACTGTCATCTCCACTGAGTCTTTCCCTGACCATTCTCATGAGAGCTTGGCCCTTCTTTCTTCCTTTGTGTTTCCATGATACCTTTCCAAACTCTTAGTACTCGTATAGCGTTTGCAATGTTATACTGTAGATGTCTGTTCACCTATATCTCTCTTTCATTAAACAAGGCCTATATTTTAAATCAGCTTTGCCTAACCCTATGTCTGCCCTATGGCTAAAGGTCCATATGAAGTTACAGGTCAAGAGACACTGTGGGGCTGGCCGAGTGGCGCGATGGTTAAGAACTGGCTTGGGACGCCAGAGGGCCCCGGTTCGGATCCCACATATGGGGGCCAGTGACACTGCCCTCTGCAGCTAAGATGGTGAA
>NW_017732041.1:706099-729308 GCF_001890085.2 Hipposideros armiger | reverse complement strand
ACTGTTCCCATCCCCCTAATTCCCCAATAAAATCTTTAAAAAAAAAAAGAGACACTGTGTCTTACTGTATGAAAGACACAGGACATAGGAAAAATGGCAATTTTAGTTTTTGTGCTATAGTAAGAAAAATCTGGAACTAGTTGGTCAAGACTGGGAAAAAGTGATCTGCGATAAGGATTTTGGGTTAAATGACAGAAATCAAAGTTCTGCCTTCTGAGAGGCTCACAGCAAGAGTACAGAAGGAAGCCCCTGGCTCTTTGATAGGTCCTGCCTCTTAGGCGAAAAGCACCTCTATAAAGAGGAGGAGAAAACAAAGATTATGAGGAAGAAAAAGAAAAAAACTGTTATATGGACTAGTGATAGGAAAAAAAACAACCTGTCTAGCACAAAGCTGATTATAAACTTTTCTTTATAATTAAGATATCATATGGGTTTTTAAATTAAAAGCAAAAAAAGTGAAAGTAGGATTTTGGGGATCAAGCTTTGTGGGAGAGTCATCACGGCAAGCACAGTGTATACAGATTATTGGGAGAATAAAAATACAAAAGCGGCAAAGAGAAACCAATAACGACTTGGGAGGACTGAGGAGGTTTTAAAAATGATATATGAGTAACACTGGGAATAGGGCTGTTTGATGGTTGGAGAGAAATTGAAATTAGGTTTATATATAATCAACCACCTTTTATAATAAATAACGGGTAAGGATAAAATGAAATCAAAGGTAGGAAAGAGTTTTGTAATATTAAACCTGTTCTGTAAATGAAAGGTATTAATATTTTTCTTGCTAGTTTAATATCAGTAGGATAACCATTTTAAAACAGTTTCCCCTACTTCCTTTGCCTCATTATTTTTTTTAGACATATAGTGGCTGGGTCTTATAAAGATGCAAACAAGCCCTCTTTAAATTTAGATTTAGCTATGGCTGGATCTTGTAAAGATGCAAAAGTCCCCTCATTACTTGATGACATAATAGCTGAGGTAGAATATTTGAATTTCTGAATAGGTATAAATCCCAATTATAACTATGGGCATTTTAGTCACTTCCAGGGGAATTACAATCCTCTGTGGATGGACTGCTAGGAGAATTATAAGAATTCTTCACTTGAGATAAAAAAGAAAGTACAGTCCATTTTTTGTGCTTCAAGTATTTTGCATTTACTTGATAGTTTCATAGTGTCACTGAGAAAATAATATAATTAGATTGTGGGTAATAGAAACAATCTTTCTCATACACAGTCCATTTAATTAGTTTTCTGATATAGAGGAGAGTATATGGAGCAGCAAATTAAAGGCATAGAGTTTAGGAATTTGAATTTAGATTTTCATCTTTGTTATATAACTGACTTGATGGAATTTGCTCAACTTTAGTTATCTTCACAAAATAGATCACCAATTTAAAGGTGATAACAAACACCTCTAACAGCCCCTACATTAACCTCAGCTTCTTAGTGAAGTGGTCCCATTTGCCTATTACTTCTTTTTCAGAGTTTTTGACTTTTATCTCTTCTGTGGTGATCTTCTGGTCTCACTCATTTCTACCTAAAGGTTATGCAACTAATTAGTGTATTTCTCTTGTAGGCCTTAAACACACTACATGTTGTGGCGGAGTTACAGAGGAAGTCAAGATCATCTCTAAGTATATTTGGAATTCAATTTGCCAAGATTTCACAAATTGTTCATTTTGCAGGAACGATTTTGTTTTCATCTGGTTTGCCTAGGGGAAAGTTCACTGGTGATCATTGTTAAGAAAATCAGAACATCATTAGGAAATTCAATGGTCCCTTGCATGGAAATGTGGATGTCACTGAATTGGGAGGTGCAAAAATATAGCTTATCTGCAAATGAGTATGATGTGAATTTGAATGGAAGCCATTCTCTTCAGACAAAGAAAGCACATAGGTCCATGTTATTTGCTTCATTTTGCATGTATTCATACTGACAGCTGGAGTGATACTGCTGAGATGTCAGGTTTTTTTTTTTTTTAGTTATGTAAAGTACATCACAGAGTTTTATGAGAAATGGTTACTAAAATAATTTTTTTAAGCATGTGTTATGCAATTATAACCCGAGGTATTTTAAACTAGGATAATTTTCCTCCTTATTTGTGGTGACAGTCTGGCTTTTGAGCACCATATTTATATGAAGGAAATTTAGTAAGTTTCTAGAAAATGTACATGAGAACTGGTCCATAAATTTCTGGTTAATCTTACCATAAGACCTTTATCATTCTATTAGGGTTTTATTTTTATCTATGATTTTAGTATGTGATATCCTATTAATGGAGACCAGTACTAAAATTTTTAAAAAAGAGAACTTTTCCACTTGTAAAATCCCATAAAAGCATGTTTACCAATACTGTACCTTAAGGTATTGCTGATTTCCATGGAAATATACCATTGTTGTTCAATAAATTCTACAAAGGGACAAATTAAGGGCCTGAGGCAATCCTTATTTCCATTGCTTTGAAATGCATATTAATTCTTGGCAAATAAATGAACAAAAAAACATTAAAAAATCACACAAATTTCAGATGGCCCCTCCCTCCAAATATCTTTCAACTAGGAGAAAGAACTTGTGATATCTAAGGGGCGGCATTTTGAATTTGATGCTAAAAAGAATATGCATAAAATTGCGTTATGTGAAAAAGGCCTTTAGGCAGAGTCCTTGACTATTTAAAAACATTTGACTGAAGGAGATGAATCATAGATATGAATGACTACTTTTGTGAGATGTTAAGATAGAAGAGTCATGTAGATTTAAACTTAGGGGAGAAAAAATCGTAAAAAGTGTAAAGAAAATGTGTAATATTGGAACGATTACTTCTCAGTTTATCTAGAGTATATTAGAAGTAGAGACATGAGCCAATGATGTTGCTTACAGGTGAGAATGGTAGACTTAGGTGGGAAAGCTTTCTGAAAGAAAGTGTTTTTCTTATAAATTAAGACTACTCCTCAATTGTGCCTGAAGGTGAAATTGAACAGCTTACAGAAATAAATTGAAGCAATTTTTCCATAGGTCATTGAGGAAGTTTACTGTAGTTACAGATGATAAGGTACATCAAGAAAGGAAAACGGACTGAAACTTAAGTCTGTATTCCTAAAAGATGTTAGGTTCTGAAAAATGATTTTGACGACAGTTAGTACCATGGTTAAAACTGCAATTAGACTGCTGTATTCAAATCTTGGCTTATCACTTACTGTTATACTGAGTGACCTGGGAATATTCTTTACCTTAGTGGGAGTTTGTATTCTCATTAGTAAAATAAGAATGGTAACAAATAAAACTTAAATCAAAGGACCATTGTGAGGATTAAAGAGTTAATATATTTGAAGTGTATACAACAGAACTTGGCACATAGTAAGTGCTCAATAAATATTAGTAGTTGTTCATAGCAGGCTGTCATTTATGGATCAACTGCTATGTGTTGGGTACATCCTGTAACTTATTTGATATCTTCACAGCCATGAAATGTAGGTTATCACTCTTTCCATTTAATCAATGGACGAATGGAGGCTTGACCCTAGGAAGGAGCTTTCTTAAGATCACATGGTTATTTAAACCCAGAACACAGGTCTAATTAGGCATCTTTCTTCTATGTGGTGAAACTTCTGAAATTTTAATTTTGTTTTAATATTGGGTCATAATTCAATAGTATTTAACACTGTGTCATTAAGATCCCCTTAGCACAGGGTGCTGAACTGGAAAAAAAATCACATGGCAGGATTTCCCTGGTGTAAATGTTCACAGCCAGATTCTTCATCTCTAATATTATGCATCATCTGTTAAGCAATTTGTAATTGCTTCCGTGTCTTCTTGAATGCACAGGAATCAGCAGGCTACAATTCCTGAATGACCGTCTCAAGGTCTTTCATCTGCAGACTGTTGAGAGGAAAAGGGTTTCTCAGAGGAGCAGAAGCATATTCCAACACAAGCTCCCCGGCTTTCCTGTACGTTCCCAAGATTGCTAGAGTTAAATACACTGACTAAAAGGAGATGTACTACATCGCCTTGAATCAGAAGGGATAATAAAATGTATTCCTCGCCCCTTATAGGGACTTAGGGAGGTCAAATAAGAAAAAAACAGAAGAATAAGCTTTCTGCAAATGAGAGGATACATGCAAGAAATTTTAAGCAGTGAATTAGAAAAATATGGAAGGAAGCCACTTTCTCTAAACAAGTGATTAGTGCTATATTCTCCCTTCTCGTGTGACCAAAGGTTACTGGATACAGATTGTGTCACTGAGGCATCCATGAGGTAGCTGTTGGGCTACATGTAGAGCTGAAGTCAGAAGTCAGAGAGACCTAGATTTGAAACTCTGGTTTGCCATTTACTAGCTAGGTGACCTTGGGCAGCTAGTTTCATCTCTCTAAGCCTAGGTTTCCTAACTATATAAAACGGGGATAATGATAGTACTGATCTCAAGTAGTTGTGAGGATTAAATGAGATATATAAGGGCTTAGAACAGTGCCTAAGAAAAAAAAATAAAGAAAAAAAACAGTGCCTGGAACATAGTAGGTACACAATGCATGCTAGTTATTTTATTATTATTTTAACGATAGTAGTATTCCAGTTCATATACAATTAAAAATGAGTCCTTTACAAAATCACATTTTATCCATCTTTGTGTGTTCCCTACTCAGCTCATGCCAGGCACAGTGCCTGGCACATAACAGACATTCCAGTTTTGTTGTATTACTAAATGGAAGGATAATGCCATGTGGACGTTTATATAGACACATCATTCTAAGTTAGCCCTCTTATTAGGTTGCTCTTAGAGACAGAAGAGCACAGGGACAGCCAAGAGTGGGGCCTGGGGAGAGGTCTGTGTAAAGATGTATATCTCACCACACTTGGACCCTGTCCTAGGTTCTCCTTCTGCAAGGAGGCTCAGGGTCTCATCACACAGTAGGTCTCTCAGAGTCGAAGTCCACTGAATCCTACCCTTGGGTAAACATAGTTTGGATTTTGTTTCCCCCCTACCCTCCTACCCCATCAATCCTTCAGGGGCCTTAAGCTTGGATGTGGGTTGTTGTGGGTTATTAAACCTAGCTGCTAAGTGGGATGAGTTGAAATGGAAATGAGGACGCCTGGAAATGTACCAGCGTAAACTGTAGGAATGAAGTCCATTTTCTGTTCTTCAGGACATTTTTTCCTTTAGAGATTTTTTTTGGGGGTGTGGGGGGAAGTATATGATTTTTGGCTTTATTTATGAGCAATTTAGGAAAATACTAGACAGGGAGATAATGGAATTGAAAAATTAAGCAATGCTAGTTGATTGTGGGTATGATACATTTCAGGAGAACATTAAATACTATATACAAAGAATTTAAATTAAATAAGTTGTAGTGTGGGGGAGAAGAGTGTATAAGTGTGATGTTAAATGAAAATGAACTCTGTTTTAATCAACGTGCAAAATAGAACTTACTGTTTTTCTTTAAAATTAGTGCATCTTTCTGTAATTTCACTTATTGCCCTATTGGCTCACTTTTCAGTCAACCAAGCTAGAGTTGGAATAATTTCCAATGGTTCTCTGCCCCTCACTCTTCTCTCTAATTGGTAACGAAGTTCTGTAAATCTATTTCTTTAAATGCTTTTTGAATTTGAGTACTTATTTTCACTGCCATATAATTTCATAGACTCTGCAACACCCTCCAAAATGGAGGCATTCATCCTTGTATTGCCAACATATCAGCTTCCTAAGGCACATGACTAATGCTGCCACTGGCAGCTTTAATACCTTTCTGGCTTCCAACTATGAAAATAAAAGGTTAAACTCCCACATGCAAGGCCCTAAAATATTACCCTTATTTATTTTTTCTGGTCCTGCTCCACCCCAATCATGTTCCTCTCACATGTACTAGATCCTAACTGGACAACTTGTTGTTCCCTAGTTGTTCCAAATGCTCACCCTGCTTCCTCTGCTTGGAAGTCCTTATGACCAACCTGCCGAATTCCTAATCATCCTTTAAAATCCACTTCAAAATCACATTCTGATCATCCCTTTTGAAGTCCCTACTTCCAGGTAGCATCATTCCTTTCTCATCAGCTATGAACTCCTGGAGTGGAGAGACAATGTCTAATTCATCTTGGTATCACCAGAGCCCAGCATAGAATGACCCGTAGATGTATATTTGTTGAATGGAGTCATCAGATTAATGAAAAAATTTCCACAAAGGAGCCTTTTCCTTTGCTGGCATGTTTTCATTAGAGATAGTTAAACTTAGAAGGTACAAAACTTGTAGCTACTAACATGGGCAGTTAGCACATACAATAGATTGAGTGCTGGAAAGAAACAGAGCAAAGGTCTTTGTAGTTATATATCACCTGGATCATAACCTTTGGAGTCAGATTGACCTGAGTTAAAATACATGTAGACTCTATAATTTAACAGTCACATGACTTTGGGGGAGTCCCTCCAGTTCTCCTGTGGAAAATGGGGATAACAGTACTTCCATGTCAGGCGGGATGGTTGTGGATATTAAACGATATGTACAGAGCAGAATACAGTGCTCTTAATTTTATTAAAATAGAGGAAATTTTATATACAAGTTTAAAAATTGGGTGGTATAGCAATAGTACTTCTAAACAGACAGGAGAAAAAATATGCTAACAGATAGCTGAAAGAAATGTAGATGCTTATTACTACAGGATGTGGCCTAGAGTAATTTGTCAGGCTTATAGTATGGGGAGGTACACAGCCTCATTAAATTATTATATAGTTCCTGTCACTATAATATAATGTAATCGATTTCTATATAATATAAACTATTCTATAGTTCCTATCTATAGCGACCACATTAATAGGGAAATCTTTAATTTCCTCATCTCGATTTCTGGTTGCAGCAGTTGAAATATTAGAGCTCAAATGGAAAAAGATGAGATATTATACCAGCCACTTTGGTCATCTGATCCCTGAGTCATCTTATTTTCCTTCTAGGTTCAACATGTATCTCTTAATTGTTTCCAGATAGCACATTTATTTGTGCCATTGGCAGAGTGTGTGGTGGGGATTTTGAAGAGGTCTCTGAAAAAAGCACAGCCATTAGGACTTTAAAACAACACTCAATGGTCATCCACTTAAAAGCTATTACCAATCAGCTGCCTGTTACAGGCAGAAAAAAAAAATCTGTGGGTTGAAGACACTTGAAATCAAAGATTAGCAGGGAGATGCTCTTTCATTTCCAAACAGGGAGCCAAGATGTCAAACATCTCCAGTCTCTCTCAAGACAAACGCCCTTTTCAGAATGTTTTTTTCTATGGGGCAAAATGAACTGAAACACCCCCCACTACGTCTGCTGTAATATCCTGCACCCCACTTCCTGCACCCTGCAGCTGACTGCCCGCTCTAGTGAGTGTATCGCATTTTGCCTTGCCACTTGGCTTTTTCTCAGCTCCTGCCTGATCACATTTCTAAATGTCATTCACGTTTATGCAGGCCAGTGCACAAAACAAAATTAATTTAACTCACAATGGCACATTAATATTATTACTTTTGACACCACGGAAAACTTATTAACTATAACTTGTCATAGGCCTCACAGACTAAATAGCCCAACTGCAGCATGAAGAAGTAACATGATCGAAAAGATTTTTGGATTGCCAGGCATTGTAAAAAATCAACATAGTTGAATTTTTCAATAATGATGCTAAAATTAACTGTCTGTGAGTGACAAAAACAGTCCCTGGTGCACTTCGTTGGACTACGCTGTAAGAAAATATTTTATGGCACATGATTTAAGCTTTATGCATTTTTTCTCTATCATTAATATGGTCTTTGCATTTTAAAGAGGTGGTAGAAAATTTAGGTAATACATTCATTAGTTATTCTGTAAATTATAATGGCCCAAAAGTGTAGAAGAAGGAAAAAGAGGAAAGGAAGCTAATATTCATTTCATGCTTACTAATTTGGGGAGTTTTCATGTACTGCATCTTATTATATATGTGATGAGGTTTTTTGATTTTTTAATTGAGGTATAATTAACACTGTGATGAGGTTTTGTATTCTTCATCTTCTGTATTAGAAAATCAAGGCAATGAGGTGAGCTGACTACTCCAAGCTTACACAGTTCGTGGGTGGCAGAGGCACCCTGCTTGTGCCATGAGTCCTCTCTGCAGCCACATTTGATCAGTATGAAAAGAGGAAATCACAGGCCTTACAGGACATGGGCACCCCTTTCTCTGCTTTCTATAAACTGAATGCTGTATCTCAATTAAATCTCACAAACTGTTACAGATGTAATTAAGCCAGTTTTGCAAATGAGGAAACTGAGGTACACAGAGGCTAAGAAACTTGTCTGAAATTATATAACTAGGAAGTAATGATCAGGCATTTAAATCAATGGTTTGCCTTATTTTGAAGTCCATGTTACTTACTATTTCTTTTATTTTTAAATTCCTTTAGATCAGGGATTTTACTCCAGTATTGAGAGTTAGGAATTGTTCAAGAAAAGTATAGGGGATCCTGATAATTTACTTACAAAAGAAATGTAGCATGGAACTGATTTCATATACATTTTGAATTATTCAAAGATGGCATTTACAAATAGACCTGAACTTGCACTGAAAAGGCAATAATAGCAAGCGCATAAATAAGTTCTATTTTTACTTTTATTTTTTGGTATGAAATTAAGCTGTATCACAGTCTTTATTTTTCTTGTCCAGTATCTGATGTTTTGTTTTTCCACATCTACCAGGAAGGAGGTTATATGCTTTTATTCTTCTCAGCCATAGCACGGCTTCTCCCCACTGAGAAGGTATACTCTGTCACCCTCTGAAACTGTGATTTAGAAAGTGACAGTAAATACTGTGAAGTTGCAGTTCCTGAGCTTCTGGTAGGCCAGCCAGGAAATCAGATCTCCTTAGCTGTCAGAAGCAGGCCAAAGGTCATATAGAAATGACTGGATGGTTCATTCTCCCCAGAGCCTCATGCTCTTCCTGGGAAGATACTTAAGTGGGACTCAGATATTACAGCCAAATATCCAAAGGTTACTAGGTTTTACTGCAGTGGAGCAAACCTGCCAGCCACCGAAGAGTTTCCTGTGGTGACCAGGAGAGTGGAACAGAAATTCGATGGCTACTTATAACAGAACTCAGTTGGCATTAAAAATGCAAGTGTTTTCAAATCCATGCTTCAAGGAAGTATTCTGGATCAATATGATTGTGCGATGGTATCTCAAAGGCATTGAAAGCCTTTTAACCATATATTTTCTGCTGCATTAACCCAAAGTAGAAGTCTTTATCTTTTTATTTTACCCCATTTTTTTGTAGGGCATGGAAACACTCACCACAGAAACTTCTCTTTGCTAGTCAAGATTTTATTTCAGCCACACAGCTTTTCTTAGCCCTTTCCAGATTTCTCACGTTCCCAGTGACGTCAGACACATGTGAGGGTGCAGATCTCAGATTCCTCAGAAGTACTGTAGGGGTGTTCTAGGTCTTATTGTTAAATGATAAACTAGTTTGACCTTCCTATTATCTCATTTCTTAAGGGAAAACACTAAATGCTTTTCTGGGATCTATGGGAAAAATTCTAGGGTAAGCTATCCTGGGAAAAGGAAAAGAATAACTCATCAGTCGAATATAAGTTAAAATGGAAACTCATTCAGTGTGTGTGTATGGCAGCTGGCAGAGGTCTTAGGAGCAGAGAAGGGAATGAGGGAGGTATCACATGGGTTTACCCCCTATTTTCTTATAACTCATGGTAGAGAACTTCAAAAAGCAAAACTCTTCTGAAACCAGACTATACTGGACTGAATTTTGAAAAATTAGTCATTTGGTATGTCAACTGTGTATGTGTGTGTGTGTGTGTGTGTGTGTGTGTGTGTGTGTGTGTGTGTGTGTGCGCGCGCGCATTTATATTTATATATGTATGTTAAAAATGGGACCAAAAAATATCATCTTAGAATCCTAAGACAATATTTTCTGTGTTTCTTTCTGCTTTGTTTATTTTGTTCTTTAGATACTACATATAAGCAAAACCACACTGTATCTGTCTTTCACTGTCTGACACTCCACTTAGCACAATACCCTCCAGGTCCATCTATGCCGCTCCAGATGGCAAGAACCCATTCCTTTCTATGGCTGAGCAATATTCCATTGTATATATGCACCACCTCCTCTTTAGTCATTCATCCATTGACGGACACCCAGGCTGCCTCCACACCTTGGTCACTGTAAACAATGCCTCATTAAACATATGGATGCACACATCCCCTCGAAGTAGCATTTTGGGTTTCTTTGGATAATTACCCAGAAGTGGGATTACTGAGTCCTTCTTTGACACTTGTTATAGCCTTTTTTTTTAAAGTCTGTTTTGTCTGGTAAGCCACTCCAGCTTTTTTTTTTTTTTTCATTTCCATTTTCATGAAATACGTTTTTCCCATCCCTTTACTTTCAGTCTGTGTGTACCTTTTGATCTGAAGTGAGCTAAGACAATATTCTAATTTTCATAGATTCCCCAAGCTATCCTTATTCATATGCAAATATTTTAAAAACCTACAACAAAACATGTTATGTGTATAAAATCTTATATTTTGCCTTTTTATGCTTAACATATTCCATATAATTATGTCTAAGGTTAATATTCCACTAAGTGGTAGTAAAAGTACTCCTTTTCTTATTGTTGAACACTGAGCCCATTTTTATATGTGAAATTATTAGAGCAAATTGGCATCTATGAATATGAGTATCTATGTAGTTTAGATATGACAGCCAGAGGCTCTCAGCTTGTTAGTGCTTCTGTTTTAAGAACTCTTCACTATGTGAAATTTCACATCCCTGGACAGAATTTTTTGTTGTAAGTAACCCTCATTAAAAAAAAAAAAAAGCTTTTGCTTTTAAACCTGGTGTCTTTTTTACAGGTATGTGGTAGGAAAGTCAACATGATATGACTTTTTTTTAAATTGCATTTATTTAACTTTCCACTGAGAGTTTACTGCCTGTAGGCACTTGCCCAAGAAAGTTAGTCAGGGGCTGATATATGGAAACCTACTCAGCTAAATCAACTCCCTAAATCTATCACTGTAGTCCAGAGCTTTAGGAATCAGTTTCTGCTATTTTTCACTGTCAAAATTGAGTACTTCGAAAGAGACTAAAAACCTAAGTACTGACACAGCTGTTTGTCAAAGTAATTGTGGAGGGTATGTCCTACTGTGATAGGTCCTATGAAAATGCGGGGAGAGATTAGATTAGCAGTTAAAAAAATGATAAAGTATAGGTAAGCCTTGATTTAGATTGATGCTACAGCTCTTCTTCTTTCATGGTTTTGCTTTTTAAACACCTTTGATGAATCACAGGACTGCTAGGTCCCATGAGAATCACCTTGTCTATTCCCTTACCTTGAAGCAGGACTACAAATCCCTGCCCCAGTTCTTATTTTTAGAACCCTCCAGAGAGGTGAGCTCTCTTAGATACCTGTTTGAATATTTAACACTTCCAGGAGGGTCATCTTTGGTTTCCATGCCCCCTTTGGACGCCTTTCTATTTGGACTTCAGTGTCGTCAGAAGGTCATTCTAGCTGCTCAAATGGATATTTTACCCCCAGTTCACGAACATTCATTACTCAGTTCTCTCATTCTGAGAAATAAAGTAGATTTCGGGTTCTTCTTTTAACAATCCAAATCAGATTGGCAACTACCCTAGATGCCACAGCCTTGAGACTTGAGGGGGAAAAGAAGTTGGTTTGGAAGCCAAGGGCTGGGTTCCAGTGGCCTCTAGAGGACGTGAAGGTGTCATGCAAATGTGAGGCAATGTTAATAATATTCACTGTTGCTCTCAGAAGAACAGAAATAATGTATATCTTAAACTTATCACTTGTTTAATGATCCACATTTATGGGGAAAAGTATGAACTAATAAAAGTTGAAATAAATGGAACATGAACGATAACCCAAATAGATTGAGCCTTTTAAGGAAGAAAGTAAATAATCTCAGAGTCTTTTAATAGGAAGGATGAGGCATAGAAGATGATGTCAGATAGCAGTTTCCATGTGGGGATAGATTAGTCTTCAATTTTCACAGTCTCAGAATATGTTTGAATAGCTTCAATCTTAAACTCTTGGGGAGATTTTAGCTTACCATGTATAAGCCTGTGTTTAGGTATGCCAAAACTCAACATTTAGCAAGTGAATTATTTCCATTCTCAGCTTTGAAGTCAAGTGCACATGATTTTATCTGGAAAGGAGGCATCCTGAAGTGTTTGATTACACTGGCAGGGCTGGCATCCTGAGAATGGATGGGGCAGTGGGGAACGGCCAGTCCCCACATCGGGGCTAGGAGAGAAACAGTTCACTACACTCTCCCTGTTATGCCCCTGCCTCTGCTTCCTACCTTTCATCCTGGCACTCAAACTAATGGCTGGGCATGTGGCTCTGTGCTCCACTTAGAGAAGATCACACGATGTCTCAAGCATTATCCTCCAGTAGAAATGACACATAATGAGCTGGTTTGTGCTCCCATTACCTCAGTTCTAGCCCAGGGCACTGAATTCATTATGTGCTGAACATGAGTGACTGGAAGAAGGTTTGATCTTTGTGATTGGGTACAGCGTTTTTCCATGATATCATCCTCTGGTGACTTGTATAACACATCCTGGTAAATACTTATCTCAGACTCAAACTAGATGCCCCAAAACATCAGCACTGGCCTAAATCGCCCGTGTTAAAATTTAGCTGTGTCCCGTCTCTTTTCAGATTTAGCACTGTTGTATGTGGAGGGAGTAACAGTCACTGGAACAAAAAATTTCCTTTCCTCCATCACACCAAAAGAGAAAGAATAAGAATTCAGACTTCATGTGTGCTATTTAAATAGGCACCTTTTTGATCCCAATTACTTCATCAGGAAGAGCTCCAATTCATTTGTTAAAAGGCCACCATAATCACATGCTACCTTTCTTTTGTAAGTAAATTACCAGGATCTCCTATATTTTTCTTGAACAATTCCTAACTCTCAATACTAGGAATTTGATGTCAAGTCCCTGCTCTAAAGGAACTTAAAAATAAAAGAAATCGTAATTAACATGGACTTTAGAATAAGGCAAACCTTTGATTTAAATGTCTGGTCATTACTTCCTAGTTATATGTTTTCAGACAAGTTTCTGAGCCTCTGTGTACCTCAGTTTCCTCATTTGCAAAACTGGCTTAATAACATGTGTAACACAGTTTGTGAGATTTAATTGAGCTACAGTATTTCAGAGTAATTATTTCAGATTTAAATTTATAAATTGTTTTTCCTCCAAAGGAATTGATCAGCAATCAGGAAACGTGAAGAGGGAGCAAAACCAGCAGGAGGAAGAGGTTGGGTTTAGGGGGGTTATGGTGAGAAGTGAGGTCTCTAGAATCACCTGATAGAGATGCTGCCAGTGCAGCAAACAGGCCTCGCACCACTGATCCAAGGCTTTGAAAGTTATAATTGTGATTGGATGAAGAAATTGTGGTATATACACAGTGGAATACTAGTCTGCCACAAGAAAAGATGAAACAATGCCATTTGTAGCAACATGGATGGATCTTGAGATTATAATGCTAAGCGAAATAAGTCAGACAGGAAAAGTAGAGAACCATATGATTTCACTGATATGTGGTATATAAAACTGAAAACAACAAAAGAACAAGAAAAGCACATGAAGAAGCAGAACTCATAGACACAGACAACAGTTTAGTGATTACCAGAGGGTAAGGGGGGAGGGGGTGGTACATGAGGGTAAAGGGGGTCAAATATACGATGATGGAAAGAGAACTGACTCTGTGTGGTGAACACACAATGTGATATATAGATGATATATTACAGAATTGTATACATGAAATCTATGTAACTTTGCTAACAATTGTCACTCCAATAAACTTTAATTAAGAAAAAAAGAAAAGAAAATGACAACAGCAACTGCTCATTTAACAAAGGCTAGTTATCATGCTAAAATTCAGACCTGACATGAAAAGTGTTTAAAAACTTGACTAAGTTGTATGTGAAATTGGCTGAAATAATTCATATAAAGATGACTTGAGAATCTCCAAGCAGGAATGGTACAATCTAGTCCAAATATTAAATATTTGTATTTGAAGAAAGGATTAATTGGGGACCAGGTGATATGCATTTAGTAGTCATCTGGTTTTGTAAGATGTAGTTCATGCATCTCCCTTCTCTCTTTTTCTCACAAGAGGTAGAGTTTTGAAATAGAAATTGAGGAGAATGGTCATTGCCATATTTCAAATTGTAGTACTTTATAAGGCCATCATCCATTTTAGGCAGATTTTTTGTTCTTTAAAAATTATTTTAGGGCCGGCCGAGTGGTGCGTTGGTTAAGAGCTGGCTAGGGATGCCAGAGGGCCCCGGTTCGGATCCCACATATGAGGGCTAGGGACACTGCCCTCTACAGCTAAGGTGCTGAACAACAGCTCAACCTGGAGCTGGGCTGCTGTGAGTAGCTGGCGACGCGTAGGCTGCAGCCCCTGCTGCAGTGGGTTGCCATGGGCTACCGTGTGTAGCCAGCAGCCAGCGTGAGTGGCCAGTAGCCGCAGTGAGCGGCCGTCTAGAAGCCAGCGACTGATCTGCCTGGCCCCGGAAGAGCGCAATGATGGTGTCAACTTGGGCCAGTGAAGCAACGTCCTCCACAACTAGACTGAAGAACAAAAGGACAGCAACTTGTCTGTTCCCCTTCCCCCAATTCTCCAGCACTGTTCCTATACCCCAACTCCCCAATTAAAAAAAAATTATTTTAGTAATGACAAAAAATTGGGCAATTCTGCAGAGCTCAGTGTCTTATCTTCCCTATAGTGTGCTAATAAGGAATTTCTGTTATTGTTTTATGAAACACAGGGGCTTAGAAAACTCTAAGCATACAAAGACATTTTGTTTTGCTAAGAAATTTCTATTATGTTCAAGTATACCTAATTTAACACTTTCTGGAGAACATTGAAATGTTTCATTGATCTTTGGTGTTTTGGACATAATTAGGATGTCCTACTCCATGTTCATTTATCACACCTGATAAGGAAAGGTGATGAAAGAGATGGAAGCAATTATTTCCTCCTTCCAGGAACTTACAATATAATGAATGGAACAAATCAGGGAATTGGGAATAGACAGAATTGCACACAGAATGTGAATCCTATTTGGGATCTTTCACAGATGTATCTATGTCACAGGAAGACTGACCCAGAAAGCTTGGGAGCAGCCAAGAGACTTGGGAATAGGGAGAAATGTTAACTCGAGGCAGGGTGTCACAGTCCTCCCTTTGCACTGTGTGGTGGTGGTGGCCTTGGAGGTGGGAGAATAGGACTAATGGGAACAAACTACCGGAAGTGTGCAGTGTGTGTGTTCATTTGCAGACTAAAATACCATTTTTAGTACAGGTCTTGTGATCTCTTTCTTAGAGGCAATCTAGCTTGATTGGGTACGTCTTTGGAGTCAGATCAAAGTCTGGGTTTCAGCACTCCCATTAGCTGTGTTGCCTTGTGCTATTCCATCTTCTCTGAGTTGCAGCTTCTTTGTCTATAAATTCGGGATAATAATGGTACCTCATCGTGTTGTTGTGAGGGGTAAATGAGCTAACACACCACAATGCCTGGCTCATACAAACACTAAATAGATGTGAGTTTAAATATGGTTAAATGTAAGTTTGTGTTCTACTAGGTAACAGAGCTTTGAATATTGTCTACCAGAAAGAAACAAAAGTGGTATTTATTTTTTTTCTAAAATTGGGCAATCCTGTGACATTCAGGTTCCATCGCCTTGGTGTCATTTTCAAACATGGCTTCAATATAAACAAAGTGTCAGAATGCTGGTGCTTAGAAAGTCAATGACCTCAAAAAGAATACATCTCTCCTCAGATTCTGAATGAAAATTTTATATCAGGCAAGCATTTAAAGACTGCATTCTCTCTTGAGGTAGGCTACCCAAAAATATGTTCTAAACTCAAAATATAAACTTCAGGTTCTTGACTTAATATTCTAATCTCACTCTAGTTTTTTTTGACACCCAGATACAATTAAGAACAGGTTATTCCTGACAGTGTGCTGGTTCCTGAAAGACATTCCTCCCTCCCCCTCTTTAAACACTAGCAGAAAGTGAAAATTCAGGGAAGAATCTTTTCAGAATATTGATTTATTCACGTAGAAATAACATCTTAAACTGAAGAGCAGTTGTTTAACTTTTGGTAAACAACAACCTCTCACCACCTCCCAGGGTATTTGCAGCTTAGAGAATGAGAAGACTTGACTAAAAGTGTTTTGAAAGGAAAATGTTTTTCCACTTCTAATTGAATTGTCCATGGGCCTTCTGCTTCACTCACAAATGCTTATCTCTACACTCTAGTGTTATCCCAAGTCCACAGATTGTTCTTGCACATAAACTAATTATGTTCCACATGGAAAGAAAAGAAAATGATTTAGAAGGTACTTTCAGAAAGGATATTGAAAGCAGGGCTCATTCTGGGATGAAAGCCATCACCCATAAGAACATTGGCCTCTAAGTATTGGGTTGTTGCAAAAGTCATGATGAATTTTGTCTAGTTTTCAAAGGTCATTTATGTATATAAAGAAGAAAGATCAATCAATGATATATTGCCCATTTTGTTTGATAACCTTTTGCCATCTTTCAGTGAGCTTCATAATTCCTCTTTCATAGAAGGACCTGTCTTTATTTTGAAAAACTGAACAAGGTGCTGATTTACAGCCTCATCTGAATTGAATGTTATAACATGCAAGGAGTTTTGAAGAGAGCAAAACAAGTGGAAGTCTCACAGTGCAAGGTCAAGCGAGTATGGTAGGTGTGGCAACACATCCCATCCAAGCTCCAATAATTTTTGATGGGTGATCAAACTTGTGTGTGGTCTCGTGTTGTCACGATGGAACACAACTACTTTACAGTTAACAAGCTCTGGACGTTTCTGGATGATGGATTCATTCAAACTGTCCAATTACCAACAGTACACATTCGAATTGATTGTTTGATTCCTTGGTAGAAGCTTGAAAAACACGACACCTTTAAAATCCCACCACACTGAGAGCATAACCTTCCTCTGATGAATATCTGCTTTCGATGTTGTTTGAGGCGAATCATCACATTGGGACCAAGACCGTTTGCACACCACGTTGTTGTAAACAAACCACTTCACATCACCAGTTGTCAGTCGCTTCAAAAAGGATCGTTTTTCTCATGTTTAATGAGCATATTGCAGATGTTTATACATGCCATCAAATGAACTTCTTTGAGTTCATGCAGAACCCAACTATCAGCTTGCTTACGTATCTCAGCTTCTTCAGGTGGTCGTGAATGCTTGAATGATGGATGTTCAATGTTCCTGCAATCTCTCGTGTTGTATAATGTGGGTTTGACTTGATAAATGTCTTTATTTTGTCATCATCAACCATGGTGGGCCTCCCTGACAGGGAACATGGTTGAGATCAAAATCACCAGCACGGAATTTTGTGAACCATTGTTGGCACTGACGTTCTTGTAGAGCGTTGTCATGGGAAGCTTTATGTAACTTTTCACAAGCTTGATGTACATTCCTCCTTTTATGGAAGTAAAACAGTAAAATATGGCAAAAATGCATAGTTTGGTCTTCCATCTTCAACTTGTAAAATCTCCAAAACTCAACCAAATCACTCAATTTTTTTTTAGAATGAAGCTAGAAGTCTGCTGTCAAATGACATAACAATAACATAGATGCAAATGACTCTAGTACTTCCAAAAATGAACTAGTGCCATCTGTTGCAAACATGCGTCATGACTTTTCCGACAACCCAATATTTCAAAGGTGTAAATAGATGGTTTGGGCAAGGCTGGATTTGTTGGGCTCTGGGTGTTCCTACTGCCCAGTGCTCTCCTGCTTTCCAAATGTGAAGTCCTCCAGCTCCTGGAACCCAGAGAAGGACACCCCTGTGAGCTCCCTGATATAAATCCCTGGCTCACACTCTTACTGTGGTCCACCTCAGGGAGAAAATAATTGCACATTATTAGCAATGTGGGGGCATTTAAAGTGGAGGAAAAAAAAGTAAGCTAAGTGGTTTGCTTATTCCAAGTCCCCCTTCTGAAGGGATAAAGAAGAAAGGAGATAAGGCTGGCAGGAGACACCAAGTGCCAGAAGTTTTGTCTGAAGGACACTGACAGAGTATGCTTCCATCAGCTTTCCCTGAAGCTTAGGGGCCACTCCACTGCCTTCAGGCACTGGAAATCTGGAAAGGGTAGACAGAAGTAGGTGAAAGGGATACACTGAGACCATCACTGGCCCTACAGTGAGAGGAAAATACTCCAGAAACTGTTACATGGTATTGGAAACAATGGATTTTCCCCTCCCTCCCATTCACCCCTGCCCATAAAATAGAGAAAGTGATCTGTTTAAGTTAGGAATTCATTTGGCATCAGACAGACTTGTGTTTCAAATATAACTTTTTAAGGCCACATATTGTAGGATTACATTGATAAACAATGTCTAGGATAGGCAAATCCATTGAGATAAAGTAGATTAATTGTGGCCTGGGGATAAGGGGTGGGCATGGGAAGTGATTGCAAATAAGCATAAGATTTTGTTTTGGGGTGATGAAAATGTTCTAAAATTAGGTTCTGATTGTTGCACAACTCTATAAATTTACTAAAAATCATTTTAAAAAAAGCCAAGAGAGATAAATTTCAAATATGTAAGCCCATATCTATTGACATTTTCAACAGCATTTTACTTATAAGGGAATAAAGCTCAGGGATTTTATTGGATTTGAGCCCTGATTTCTGTCCTTATTTGATCCAGGCCACACTTTTCTTCTAAGAGCTAACTACTGTGATGTGCAAAAGTATAAAATATTATATAGCTGACCCTTGAACATCATAGGGGTTAGCAGTGCCGACCCCCCTCCCAGTTGAAAATCTGCGTATAACTTTAGACTCCCCAAAATTTAATTATTAATAGCCTACCCTTTTTATAAAACAGCTGTATATAGCTAGGCATCTACACTTAGAGAATAGGGATGTGTGTAATGAAGTACCAATTGTGTGGTACAGCTTAGACAATACGCTGCCAAGGTCAAAGGTCAAGGTGATGTGGAGCAGAATCAGGGTGACTAGTGAGAATGAGAGGAAAACATTATTGAATCCCTTACAGGAAGTATCACAATGCGTTCCTATATAGACTATTACCTGGGGCCCTGGTGATTTTGGTGTAAAGAAGCATGATACATACACTTTCCTATGAACTAGCAGATCCAGGTAAAATGAAAACATGAATCCAAAGAAAGTTGTATAATTATGCTTATATCCCCTTTATTTGTAATTGTTCAAAGTGGAAATAACCCAAAAGTCCATCAAAAGGA
The DNA here is from genome assembly GCF_001890085.2 of Hipposideros armiger. Lineage (NCBI taxonomy): Eukaryota > Metazoa > Chordata > Mammalia > Chiroptera > Hipposideridae > Hipposideros > Hipposideros armiger. The sequence continues at coordinate 710,007 of NW_017732041.1, read as the reverse complement.
AAATGAATAAATTGTGATATATTTATACAATAGGATACTACTCAGTATGATAAGAAGTGAACTGCTGTATGCAACTGTATGAAGGATCTTAAAAACATATTGGGTAAAGAAGCTAGACACAGAATACTATGATTCCATTCTTATGTAGTTAAAGAACAAGCAGACTAATCTATGGTGAGAAAAATCAGAACAGGCTGTCTTTTGGGGCTGGAGCTGGGCATGTCTCACAAAGAGGTATGTGGGGCTTTTCTTGGGTAAGAAATATTCTGCAGCTTGATCAGAGTGGTGGTTATACTAGTGTATACAATTGTGCAGTCTCATTAAACTGTACGCTCAATATCTGTGCATTTATATTCAATTTCTACCTCAAAAAATGCATTATATTTATAGACTAGGTCCAGAAAAGAACAACTAAATAACTTGGAGAATCTCTGAGAAGCTACTGTATGAAGAAAGGCTGAAAAAAGGGTTAGTTTAAATATTTAGAATAATGTTTTTGTGTCAGGAAAATTAAGCCTAAAAGTTCTTATCCTAAGGGGAGTAGACTAGCAGAAAATGGCTTTGGAATCAGAAAAGCTGGTGTTTGAATCCAGGTTCTCACTGGCTAGCCACATGGCCTAAGCCTGGGTTCTTCACCTATCAAAAGGGGTGCAATATTGTGATTTGTAAGAAATACATATTTGGTCACTTAGATGATCAAACTATATTTCTCATATATGAGTGTATTTGGTCTTTGTTCACAATTACTGGCTAACAGCTCCCCAAACCCTAGGAATTTCCTAAGCGTTGAGAATGAAAAAGGCATCTTTTGGTATTGAGGTGAAGTAGACAGCACCTATGGATGGGGGCTGGTTGCCAATGGAGACAACCAAGTGATTGGAGGATTGAAACTTTCAGTCCTACCCCTTGATCTTTGGAGAGGGGTTGGTTGAATCAATTGCCAATGGCCATGATTGGAGGGGGTTCTTGGAACCTCCAATCTGTAGCCAGTCAGTCAGAAGCACAGGTACAAGCCTGGGCTTGTGGGTGATGTCTGAAGTGTGTGTCTGTGCATGGGGTGGGGGACCGTGTTGTAGGACGGAACCCTTAACCTGTGTTATCTGATTCTATCTCGGGGTAGATAATGTCAGAATTAAGTTGAATTCCTGGATGCCCTGTTGGTGTCTGGGAATTGTTTGTTGGGGTTGGGGGAACCCCTCACCCCACATTAGAATTAGGTCCGGGGCCTTCTATCGAGAAGCATGGTGGTGAGGAGCATAATCTTGGAGACAAGCACTCTGGTTTACAGGAAGACTAGAATATTTTGAGGGGTTATCCCTAAACTTTTGAAACAGCATTGGGAAAGAATTCTTAGCATACCTGAGTGCTGTTTCAAGTGGGGCCCCAGATCCACCTAGAATATCAAACTTCCATGTTTAGGGGTTCAGAGCCTGAAACTTGTTTTCAAAAACAGCTTTACTGAGAGAGAGCTAATTCACATGCCATAAAATTTACCATCATAAAGTATACAGTTCAGTGGCTTTTAGTATATTTAGAGTTGTGTAGCCATCAGCACTATCTAATTTTAGAATATTGTCATCAGCCCACAAAGAAACTTACACCTATTAACTGCCGTTCCTCATTCCTCCAATCCTACTCCTCCCCTTCCAACCAACTCCCAGCCTCAGGCAGCCATTAATCTGCTTTCCGTGTGGATTTTCTTACTCTGGTTCATCCATGTTGTAGCATGAATCAGTTCTTTGTTCTTTTTTATGGCTGAATAATATTCTATTATATAAATACACATGTTTCGTTTAATCATCAGGTAATAGAAATTTGAGTTCTAGTTTTTGGCAATTATGAAAAATATCACTCTGAATATTCTTATATAGTATTTTGTGTGCACTGTCTCCATTTTTCTTGGGTATATACCAGGAGTGAAATTGCTAGTTTATATGATGATGCTCTACCATTTTGAGAAATTGTTATCTGTTTTCCAAAGTGGCTGCACAGTTTTACTTTTCCACCACAAATCTATGAGGGTTCCATTTTTTTCCATATGCTTGCCAATGTTTGTTATTGTCAGTCTTGTTGATTATAGCATGTCCTGAACATTGAGTTCATTATTGCATGTCAGATCACAGAGGAATGCAGTCATTGTGTTAGTGCCACATCCACTCATGCGTGCTCAGCTTTACCCTGCATTGACCTTTGTGGCCTCTTTTTACTTCCACAGTCTCTCACATGTGGGGTCTAAGCTTTTCCTTTCATCAAAACCTTGTATGAAAATGCCTTCTGAAAACTTAGGCTGTCTTAGTCTCCTCACAAAAGGGAGGATATAAGTTCCATGGTCAGAGCGCTGCTTTTCAGCCAGCAAGGAAATAAGGGCTCTGATCAGTGTTTTCGATACTAAAAATAACTAGTATTAATGGAGCATGTATTAGATGCCAAGTATTGTTCTAAGTGCTTTGCAGTTACAGCAACTCATGGAGGTGGGTAATATGACTCCCATTTTACAGAAGGGTTAAGCAAGAAGCCCAAGGCATACCAATATAAGCAGAGTCATGGTTAGATCCACATAGGTTGAGTTTAGGTCCAGAGATCTTATGTACTTGTCATACAGTCTTACCATTTAATTATTATTGACTAAGCTTAACGGGTCTATCTTATTCACTATTGTATTCCTAGAAACTAGCACAGTCCCTGGCTTATAAAAGGGGCTTAATAACTATATGTTGAATAAATAAAAGAAAGAATAAATAAAATTTGCAATATTTAAGGACATCTTGTTCGTAATTGGAAAGAGCTTTCAGCCTTGTTTAAAACAAGCAAGCTTGTGTGTATGTGCATTCCCTCTCTTTCATCCTTTAATTATTTAAGCTCTTGTTTTTCAGTGAGTTCTCACTGTGGTCCCTTATTTCATAGTACAAATAGTACAACTCAATTGCTGACATTTCATCTAATTGCTGAGTAACAGATTGTAATGGATTAAAGACTTCACAGTACAAACATTTGGCTTGCTCAAAGTGAGGTAGGAGTAAGACAGAAGGTAAAAACATTTAATTTGAAGAATCCACAAACAAGGTAATAAAAAAATTGTTCCAAAACATGATGAAATCACACGAAAAGATCACGGGTAAGAAATCCAAATGTGTGGAAGATGGCGGACACGAGAGAACAAGACATTCTCTTGCATTGATCACATTACTTCCCGCTCAGAAATCCTCTTCACTGTTTCAGTAAGAAACCAGGTGTCAGCAAGATTGCTTTTGTCTGTGACATTTTCCTCATTCTCCTTTTTCTTTGTGTTTCCATTCCAACTTCCACTCCTCATTTTCTGCTCTGCTACTCTATATTCATGAAACCCATGCTTCTAAACCACTTTGGTCTGCTTTTATTTAAAATTCAACTGAAAACTCACTCCTTTTATTCTTTGAATAAAAAGAAAAATGAACATCTGCACTAGTTTCTATGAACACAATTAGATTTCCTTGACACTACATGTATCAGAACTTACATCTCCCAGTGATTTTTCCCATACTGACCCTGTGACAGGCAAATGTAATCGTGTTAGTGGGCAAAACATATTTTGGTCAGAGTCAGAATATAAGTCTGACAGAGACCTCCACCTCATTTATCATAATAACTAAAACGATTTTATTCAATTTGATCATCAACTCATAGTCCATACTTGGCCCTAAATAGTTTATGGCCATTTCAATAAATTTATCTCTTAATGACAAAGATAAACCACTATTGAGGACAAAGAAAAGAATCTGTATTGTACACTGAGAAATACTTTTGGAGAGAGGGGCTGGCATTTAAAGTATTTCGGGGGCCGGCCGAGTGGCGCGTTGGTTAAGAGCTGGCTTGGGACGCCAGAGGGCCCCGGTTCAGATCCCACATATGAGGGCCAGTGACACTGCCCT